>NC_056736.1:504551407-504646407 GCF_019279795.1 Protopterus annectens
AGCTCCGCATCATGTACTAAAGTAGGGTCATTAAATTACGCTAATTACAGTCTAGGCAGGTGAAATTCATCTTAATTAGCTAATCACACATGGTGGACCTACAGCAGACTTGTATCAATTATACATATGCCGTACATTCTGATTTTCACCCATTATACACACCCATGGAAGAATGCTATAATGAGGCATATGTATAAGTTAGGAACATCATAGAGCATGTGTATGGGCTTCTGAAGTCACAGTTCCAGTTCCTAGATATATCTGGTGGAGTCGTGCAGTATACTTCAGCCACAAGTGCACTTATAGTCACAGTATGTGCTATACTACAGCTGCAGCAAGATCAGCAAAGGGAAGGGATACACAGCCTCCCACCAGTGCCTAGGTCACCCAGCTACAGTCACAGGAAGACTTGGAGGAGGAACCCCCTACTGATGTCCTTGGAGGCAGATGTAGGTGTTCTCAGTATGCCCTGGCTTTGGCTAAGATACAATGCATAGCACATTCACTGACAATCTAGGGACCTAGGGACTGACACCTTATTCCTACTCACATACAAAAATTAAAATTGATGCAAGGTGACTCACACATCCTGTACCTATCCATGTATTGGCTGTGTACTGCTTGCATCTGACAAAGTCATCCCTGAACTACAGTTGTGTCAACTGCTGCATTTGCAAGGTAAGTCCGTAACCTACATAGTACTTGTAAGGATTATTATGATATGTCATTGTATGTATGGATCTAGTACATTATGCAAGTAAATGTAGTGGGCTACTTGGAGAGAAATGGCATCCACATGGGACTACAGATACTCATTCCACTATCATGTTTCCATTATTATGCACTAGGCCTCATGCAAGGAGTACTCATGCAGTCCTACTGCAACAGATTATTGGTACATCAGTCAAGGGAGTTGTTAGACCGTGGTGTTAAATGATAGTCTGACTATTGTGTATATCCCAGCAGAATACGTTTTGTTGTTCCCCCACCCCCAACACAGCAGTGTTCCCTTGTAACTGCTGTACCAGTAACTCATGAATGGTATATGAGCATTCCAGTCAGTCTCAGGACAGTAACATAGAAATCGATCATACACTGTATGTCATAGGTAATGCAGGAATAACAATATACATATTTAGGCAGGTGATTGTGTGATGAATGACCCCTGTCTGTCAAGCACCTTGTGTGACTCAAAGGACTAGCGTAATTAGCTTGTGTGATGGTGTTCATGGTTGTAATCTACAAATATTCACTTCTGTTGGATGTGAGGTATTAAGTTGTGTTTTTTCAGACTGTCAGTCTGTGTGCACTGTAATATTATTAACTTCTGTCACATATTAATTACATCAGACAACTTTAGAATTTCTTAACCAGTTTGAATGAAGTGGGGTCTATATTATAACAATGAATGATCAAATGATCGAACATTGTTATATCGAACTCAAAAGTTCAAATTCACAAAACATCAAACATCCAGAACAGCGATTTTTTTTTTTACCAGGGAAAAAAAATCTCTGTTCCTGAACCCCCCCCCCCCAGCTTAAATATACCAACTCCGAGATTGCAAAAAACAGCAGCAAAACCAAGAAAAAATGAAATATCCACAGGCAAAGGAAACCAAAAGTAATAATAGTAAAATGTCAAGTCTTTATTTGGCCACACCACAACAAAATCCACAGTAAATCAAGCGCTTTCGCTCAGTTAATACCGAGCTTTCTCAAGATGAAAAGCAAATGAAAAAACAATCATTAAATATATGGTAGTGAGACATGTGACTCATTAATTAACCTAATTAATTAGAATTCATTGTACTGGATGTAAAAATGTCACTGAAAAAATATTTTTTAAAAACTCTGAGATTGCACTACAGTGCCGAAAATGGCAAAGTGACAGAAGCGGCCAAGTGACTTCTTTCTCAGAGAAAGAATTCGCTTATATGCCACTTCATCATTTTGCCTTTTCGACATTTCAAGTTCGACCAAGATGCATTCGACAAAATGTATCTTTGGTCATCTGATAGGAACCCGATGAAGTGCAGCAGTGCAGAAACAGGGACAGATATCATTTTGTGTAACACACAAAATTCAGGACTGGAGTACAGGTAGGTGTGGGCTGGAGTCAGTTTATAACTAGTGAAAATCATCCCACTGGGCATGCTCATTCACAGTTAAACAGAGTGAATTCTATTGCTCCTCACACGATGACTTTTTATATATAGAGATGTCTATAGATGAATGCATACATGTATACATATTTGTCACTATCTCTCTCTCCCTATAGATATATATCTATCTGTAAATGTATATATATAAAGTTTTACATATGCACATATATATATATATATATATATATATATATATATATATATATATATATATATTATGAAATTGAAATGGCAAAGCATTGACAGCCATTTCATTGAGCATAAAATACTGAACTACAAGTTATGTGAACGGCCAGATCACAGAGTTTTTTCCTACACACATGCATCTTGTTCTCTTCTTATATAGCTACATAACACACACACACACACACACACACACTCACACACACACACACACACACACACACACACACACACACACACACACACACACACACACACACAAACACACACACACACACACACACACACACACATATATATATATATATATATATACATATATGGGTCCACTTCTAAATCTTTAATGCTCATAATCTCAAAATTCTAAATACTGAGCCCAAAATCTCGAAAGTTCCAACTATTGCAAACTCAAAATACTGAATTTCATAATATCAAAAAAAAAAAAAAACTACAGGATACCAGCACTTGCTATACACCACCAGAAGTGCATAGAGAAACAAATAAAAGACAAAGCATATTAGTTTACTCCAATTATTAGCAGGGGCCAAGCCTCCCTGAACCCCCCCCATGTGGGGGGCTATGCCCCCCACACCCCCTGCTACTTAAATATATCAACTTCAAGATCGCACTTCACTACACTAAGATGAGTTATGTTGTAGTATTGCAAATTAAAATGGAACATGACTAAGATTACAACAGGCAGTCATGAAGCATATAATGGTATGTTTGCCATTTTCTTCTGTGGAGTGCAATCTTGGAGTTGATATATTTAAGTAGTAGGGGGTGTGGGGGGTGGAGGGGGGCTTGCTCCCCTGCTATAGTTAGAAAAGAGTAATATGTTTTGTTATGTGGTTGAGCTGGAATATTGTATGTGTTGGTGTACTCTGTTTTTTTATATGACATTCAGTATTTTGAGCTTTCAGTATTTTGAACTTTCGATATTTTGGACTCAGTATTTTGAATTTTGAGATTATGAGCTTTCAAGAATTAGAAGTGGACCCATCACCTCCATCTTTATATATATATATATATATATATATATATATATATATATATATATATATATATATATGCATCCCTGTTATATACATAAATATATATATATATGTTTATATGTGTGTGTATGTATGTATTGCCCTGCATATCCTGATAATGGTGAGTAAAGCTGCACTGTGACACATATATAATGTAGTTCAAAGGAGCAAAAGTATGGGCTCAACAGTAGATAATGCACTTACGTACAGCCCCCTGTGCCTGCTGGATGTCACCACACATACACCAACAAGTGAACAGATTGTGTAATGTAAAATGTCTACTCACACATTGACAAGGCAAATTGTTTTTGCCCACAGGATTGCCCATCCAAATGCAAACAACCATATATGGCCAAAATGGCTACGGTTGTCACATAGCTAGGATAAAAAAAAAACAGTTGTCTGACTGCTAGGCTACTAGATGCAGATGACAGTAAGAAGCAATGTCACTCTGCAGGCCATGCTAGCTGTTCAACACAAGCCTAGTTTATGTCCTCCACAAGCAGATCACCTGCAATCATATAAAACAGACTTCAGCTGTAGCACATGGAATAAATACTATGATTTGTAGTGTGCAAGACTAGATATGTAGGGGTTCTAATCGTCCACCAAGCCACTTGGTGTGTTTGTGTTTGTATGTGCATCTCCCTGCAAAACAACTGAGAATCCCTCTTTGACTTCCAAACTGCAATGCCTCTGCACTTTTTGGCCCTTGGCCCTGGCAGTTGATGCAGGCCTCCAAACTTCTGTTTTCAACAAGGCCTGCTGATGTCATTTACCTTAAGACTACAAACTGCCATTCTAATGTCAGCCATAAGCTGTGGTGCATGTGATAAGTAATATGATTTGTAGTATCTAACACTAGATAGGTTGGGGTTTTAATCACACTCCAGGCCACTCGGTGTGTTTCTGTAAGTATGTGAATCTCCCTGCAAAATCACTGGCTATAACATTGCAATGTTTCTGCACTTTTTGGTCCTTGCAGTTGATGTAGGCCTCCAAACACTTGTCTTCCTCAAGGCCTGCTGATGTCATCCACCTTAACACTACCAACTGCCATTTTAATACCAAAAGTAAGCCGTGGTGCATGTGATAAGTGCTGTGATTTGTACAATTGAAACTAGATAGATAGGGGTTTGAATCTCATTCCAGCCACTAGGTGTGTTTGTATGTGCATCTCCCTCCAAAACCAATGAGAATCTCCCATTAACTACTAAACTGCAGTGGTTCTGCACATTTGGCCATTGCAGTTGATGCAGGCCTCAAACCTCCTGTCTTCCACAAGACCTGCTGATGTCATTTACCTTAAGGCTACCAACTACCATTCTAGCAGCAGGATTAAGCTGTAGTGCATGCAGTAAGTACTGTGATCTGAAGTGTCTCAACCTAGATAAGTTAGCATTATAATCTATTTCCAGGCCACTTGTTGCGTTTGTGTGTGTGCATCTCTCTGGAAAACAACTAGGAATCCCCTTTTGACTACCAAACTGCAATGGTTCTGCACTTTTTCACTCTTGCAGTTGATGCAGGCCTTCTACAAGGCCTGCTGATGTCATCTACCTTAAGACTACCATCTGCCATTTTAATGTTAGACATAAGTCATGGTGCATGCAATAAGTGCTATTTAAGACTATATAGGTAGGGTTTCCAATATTCTTCCAGGCTACTTGATTTGTTTGTATGTGCATCTCCCTGCAAAACCAATGGGAATCTACCACTAACATGTAATGGTTCTGCACTTTTTGTCCCTTGTACTTGATGTGGGCCTCTAAATTCCTGTATTCCACAAGGCTTGCTGATGTCATCTACCTTCAGACTACCAACTGCCATTCTAATGCTAGACATAATCCATGGTGCATGTGTTGGGTACTGTCACCTGTAGTGCCTAAAACTAGGTAAGTAGGGGTTTTCTGACCTCACTCCAGGCCACTTAGTGTGTGTGTGTGTGTGTGTGTGTGTGTGTGTGTGTGTGTGTGTGTCTGTGTTTGTGTGTGTGTGTGTGTGTGTGTGTGTGTGTGTGTGTGTGTGTGTGTGTGTGTGTGTGTGTGTATCTTTTTGCAAAACAACTGAGAATCCCCCATTGACTACCAAACTGTAATGGTTCTGCCCGTTTTGGCCCTTGCAGTTGGTGCACACCTCCAAACTCCTGTCTTCCGCAAGGTCTGCTGATGTCAACTACCTTAAGTCTACTAACTGCCATTCAAATGTGAGGAGGAAGCTGTGGCACACATGATAAGTACTGTGAACTGTAATGTCTAAGACTAGATATGTAAGGGTTCTAACCTCATCCCAGCCTGTTTGTTGTGTATGTGCATTTCCTTACAAAATAAACATGATCACCAGACTAAGAAAGAGGTAGGATTTTGCAGTATTTTGGTTGTAACACATAATGCAGGCCTCCAAATTCCTGACCACAATGAGGCCTGCTGATGTCATCCAGCATAAGAGTATCTAAAGAGATGTTACTAGCAGACTTGGTCTGTGGCATGCACAAAGTACTGTGATATATAATGTGTACTACTAGATAGGTAGGGGTTCTAACCTAATTGAATTCAACTCGAGGTGTGTGTGTGCATGCAGTGTTCCCCTAAACATTAATTGGTAGTGGTACTATTCTCACTGCAGCCAGGTTTGTGTGTGTGGATTTTAGAGCATTTTACATCAGCATATGGGATCATAGGATCATTGGAATTTGCTAGGCTAATGGCCCTAGGGCCCTGACAATCCTAGCCAAGTTATTACCATTATTTACATGATCAGCACATACTGATGCTGTGTACAAGGGACACAGGCAGAAGCTCTGCGGTGAAGTGACAGTCACCTATTCAATCATACAGATTGCATCTGAAGAAGGTCAGTCAGGTGCTCTGTTTGCCATTAGGTGGGAGTCTGTTTCAAAGGTTTGTTAAAGTCTGATAGACATATCTCTGAACAAAACTTCTTCAAGTACAGCAAGTGCAATGGGCAACAGAGAAAAGTCAAAAGTGCAACAAAAGATGCCCAGCACTACAATAGTGGAATCCAAAAAAATTTTATTATGAAACAGCCCAAATAGTAAACTGCATAAAAATGCAACTAAACCAGTAATAAAGACAATCAATTCAAACCGGTTTCAGCATTAAAGCCTTCATCAGTGAATGCTTAGAAAATGTATTGCAGCCATTATACAGTCACCCGTCTCCCCAGTTCCCATTAGGATTGAAAACTTACAAATGTTCATTAAGACCTGGTGGGAATAAGCCTCCCAATCTAATGATCCAATAAATTTCCATTTGATTTAATATACTATACCATCCAAATTTATTTCTCCTGTCCCCCACAATTTTATTAATAATAATAAACATAAATTGTGCAGTGGGATATTTAATAGAATGTTTAAAAAAAAGCATTAGATATTATTTTATTTCTGATGTCACTTATATGTTCTGAAATTCACATTCTAAGTGGACAAGAAGTTTGTCCCACATAGAAAGCAGAAGAGGTACATGTAGCTAGATAGATAACACAGTCAGTACTATAGTTTCCCAACAAATGGATATTGTAACATTTAGGTGTGTTCTTACTAGTAAACTGTTTAGATTCTACTACATATTTACAGAAAGTGCAATGGCCACAGGGAATGCAACCCTCCAGTATTCCCCCATCAATCATAGTTTGATGTAAATGCTGATCATAAACTTTATTTTTATTTTTGTAATGATTGAGAAAAAAACTCCCAATGTTTTGCCCCTATGAAATGAAAAGCGGCATCTAGGCATCAAAATATCACACAACCTATCATCTGAAAGCGAAAAGTCCCAATATTTTTGTATTAAATTAATTAAATCAGATATATTATGACCATAACTAGTAATAAACCTGATGGTCTTGCTTGTCCTCTGATCTCTTTGTTGATATTTTAACAATGAGGACCTGTCCTGACTAGATATCCAGTGGCTAGTTTTAATAATATGTTCCTTGTTATATCCACATTCATAAAACCTGTTGATGATGTCCTTTTGCTGGAATTCATACATTTTATCAGAAGAACAAATTCTAAATATTTGTAAAAACTGGGATTTAGGGATGTTATGGATAATATGTTTTGAATGGTAGCTAGAGGCATGCAGTAAAATATTAAGCTGTGGATGTTTACGGCAAACATTGCTGTCCGAAGTGCCATCATTATTACTAGTAATCTGAACATTCAAAAAAGAGATTCTATCAACATCATGATGTACTTTAAATTGAATGCCCCACTTATTATCATTCAAATATTCAATAAATTCAGTTAAGCAACATCTGACTTCCACACCATCCAGCAGTCATTCAAATACCTACACCAGACATCAATGTCATCCAACAATAGATTATGATTGGTATTATATGTTATCAGTTCTTCCAAATAACCCATGAAGAGATCAGCATAAATAGATGCAAAGGAATCACCCATTGCTGTGCCTTTCATTTGCCAGTAGCATTCCCCATTGAGATAAAATACATTCTTGGTTTATACATGGTCCGTAAGACACAGAGAAACATATTAAACCCAGGACTGTAAAATGGGACTTGATTCGGCCAATAATCCAAGGCCATCAAGCTTTCCCAATGTGGTATGTTGATATATAAAGCTGTAACATCTAGAGTACACATAACCCATCCCAGTTCTAATTGCATATCAGATATAATATTCAAAAACTCTGTAATGTCTTGAATTCTAGCTCTAACTTCCCATAACAATGGTTTAAGATATTTAGTAAGGAAAGCTGACAAAAGGTTCAGTAAGAGACCCATTCCCAGAACCAATGGGCCTACCCAGTGGTTTGAGCAGATCTTTATGTATCTTTGGCAGTAGGTATAGAAATTGTGGTTGGGGGGGTCAGATATGGTTAAATGAAAAACAACTTCCTGACTGATAATACCATCATCTAAAGCCAACTGAAGAAATGAGTCAATCAAATTCTTAAATTTGTGAGTAGGGTATATAAACATTTTAGTATAGAGTCCACAATCAGATAGTTGTCTCTGGTCTTCTTCTAGGTACATGGACCACTCCATTACAACAATGGCACTTCCCTCATCAGCAGGCATAATAACTAGATTTGTATTATTATGAAGATTAGTCAAAGCTTGAACTTCTGATCTAGTTAAGTCGGTTCTAGAAAAACCTATACCTGACCCCCTGAAATGTAAATCTTTGAGAACCCATTGTAGGAAGGTGGCAACTTATTTACTTATAGGAGACTTGAATTTAAACTTGTGTGTAAATATGTAGTAAAATCTAAACAGTTTACTACTAAGAACACACCTAAAGTTTATGATATCCATATATTGAGAAACTGTAGTAGTGATTGGGTTATCTACCTAGCTACGTGCACCTGTTCTGCTTTGTATGTGGGACAAACATCTCATTCCCTTAGAATACAAATTTCAGAACATGTAAGTGACATCAGAAATAAACAACTGTTGAATGCTCTTTACAAACATTCTATTAAACATCCCATTGCACAATTTATGTTTATTATTATTGATAAAACTATGGGGGACAGGAGAAATAAAGTTGGATGGCATAGTATAGTAAATCAAAAGGTAAATAATTGGATCATTAGATTAGAAGACTTATTCCCACCAGGTCTTAATGAACATTTGTAATTGTTCAATTCTAATGGGAATTGGGGAGACAACTGACTGTATAATGGCTGCAAATTATTTTCTAAGCATTCAATGATGAAGGCTTTAATGCCAAAACTAGTTTGAATTGATTGTCTTTATTACTGGTTTAGCTGCATCTTTATGCAGTTTACTATTTGGGCTGTTTCATATTAAAATTGTTTTAGATTCCAGTATTGTAGTGATGGCCATCTTTTGTTGGACTTTAAAAATATCTCTCCCACCAGCATGGATTATTAATGTCACATACCAGATTAATGTCCTTACAAGAAAGTAGTCCATGTACCATTTCACCTACAGATATGCAGCATCTCCAATTAAGCTGGGTCAGACATTGCTCCGTATGCAAGGCAGAGATCACCTCTGAGTAGTCTATATGACACAGGCTACAATGACAGTTATTTCAGACAATCCCCATAGGACAGATGCTGAAGACTTGAAGTTCCCTTGTGATGAATCTTTGTGTTGTGTTGTGTACAATTGCCACTGGTACTTCGAAAGGTACATGGCAAAATGGTCATTGCACTCAAATATTGGCCTGCTTAGGGAAGAATACATGGAGGTTATAACTACATCATTTTCAGGTGACAGTGCCCTCTGTTATGACATGATCAAAATATAATTCCCTTCTTACCATTGAGGAGACATGGTGATCTAAGGTAAAGTAGGGGTAAACCTGTGTTGCCAGGCCGGTATGCCCAGGACTATCACCCCTGAGTATGTACATCAGGTGTTGCTACTGATGTGCTACTTACCAGGAACATTGGTGTTACCAATGGAAATGATACTACATATATTTGCATATAGTTTAAGGCCATGAGTATGTCAACAATAATTTATTCATGAAGACCCTCTTGTAGGATATTGATATAACTCAGATATTCTATGGCCATTCCAAGTTTGCAGACATCTGCAAACCTTATCAGCCACAGACATTCACTTTTTGCTTGAGTTTTAGATAAATGGATTCCAAGCAATAGAGGGCCCAGGACTGAGCCCTGTGGAAAACCTCTGGTTACAGATCTGACATTAGAGGTTGATTCTTCTATTCTGAGCATGAGTTCTATCAGTGAGCCACTTAGTGACCCCTCTAACGATATTACTGTTGATGCCTACTTGGGTGATTTTGTCAATGATGCCTGAGTGGGGGATAGTGTCACACAGCTTGACTAAGTCCAGGTGGTTGTATGCACAGATGTCCCTTCACCCAGTTCCTTGGTGACTGCCTCATACATGTCTATCAGGTTTAACAGGCATGATCTTCCTTTCAGAAATCCAAACTGTGTACGGTCAACTGCTTGTAGATTACATACATCTTTGCTGATAAGGTCCGTGATGATTTGCCCCATGGGCTCACAGGTATGGCTACTCAGGTTAATAGGTATATAGTTCCTGTGGTTGGTGGATGCACCACCTCTGTGAAAGGGGATAACAATTGCCATTTTCCAGTCAGCTGGGATGTAGTCGGTGATTACACTATGATTGCAAAGAATTCCCAATGGTTTTAGTAATCCTTGTGGATCTCATTTGGGATGCAGCCTGGGAATGTTAGCAGGTCCAATAGATGCTGTGTTTTCTCCTTAGAGAGGACATTTACAGCCTGCTCTGTAGATATAGAAGGTATGGAACAAGTTGTAGGGATGTCATGTGGTATGTATGGTTGGGACAGGGGAGTGAAGTTGTCACAAAACCTGTCTGCCAACAGGTTAGCTATGTCTACAGGCTCATTATATGTGGTATCATTAGGTATGAGTTCACCAACAATCTGGGCCTTTCCTCTTAGGTTACACATGTAACTACATAATGCCTTATGGTTGTCATTTGTGGAGGAGGCTAATTTGCCACATACTTTCTTTTGCAAGACTTCACACCAACACTATTTGCTTGTTTTAGCTGAGGAGTGTTAGGGGGACTTCCTCCCTCCTACTGTCACATAGCAATGTTTTACTCTTATTGTCCAACCTGCTAATGGCAGTTGTTCACCAGACAGATTTGCTGTACCATGAGGAGCTTGTTTTGCTCCAGACAGGTAAAGCCGAGTCTATGCAGTTGTACAGGTGCATGGATAAAGCATTGGTGTAGAGTTCTGAATAGTTTTCAGTTCCTTTTGAGGGTGGAGGTGCAGTCAAGCTGTTTATACCATCCCCTAGGAGATTATAATTTTCTTCGTTGAAGTTTATTACTGTATTTGCAGCAAGGGTTGGGGAGTTAGGTGTAATACTTTTAATCAGACCGATTTGTGGCATATTGGCAAGCACCTGATGCAGTACATCATTTCCCATTGTGGGGATGTTACAACACTGGTGCAAGGCATTGTAGTTAAGGACATGGACTAACCTTTGGGAAATGAGTTTGAGCATGAGTAATCAACACAGTTGTTGGGTAGTTAAAGTCACCCCAAACCATGGTGTTGTGATGTATCATGATAGACACAAGTAGTTTCAAATAAGCACAATGGCTGTCCTGATTCAGGGAGTTGCTCCTGTACCTAGCAATGGCCTGATTAGGTGCCCTTCCAGCAGTGAATAGCACCTGCAGTGTCTCCATGGAATCACACTGTTAACCAATCTGGATGTGTATCTATCTTTAATGAATATGTATACACCACCAGCATTACCTTGCACACTTTACATTTGAGGTCTGAACATGTGGAAGGATGTGTAGCCTGGTATGACTGTGGTGTTGTCCACAGCCTTGAACCAGGTGTCAGTAGCTGCACAAACATCTGCATTTTCCAAGGTGGGGACACCTTCCAGTGTGTGTGGAGTTTTGTGTTGGCATTCCTAGCGTGTAGCAGCATAATCATTATGTTATTTTTAGATGGTGTTTTCTCATTGGAAAGTTTTCCCTTGAGACACTGCCTAAAAGATGCACTATGGGGATGTCATCAACCTTGGCAAGTACACAAAATCCCAGGGGTGACAGATGAAGACCATCTCTGGCAAAACATTGAAGTCTTTTGAGCAGGGATTGGGAGGGTGGCCTAATGGTTAAGGTGTTTGCCTTACAAACACAAGGTGCAGGATTTGAATCTCACAAGGGATAATTGGCTAAGCTTACAATGGCCTGCAAGGGCAGTTAGCTTAGTACTAATCTATGAATCTATGAATCTATAAGTCATCCCAGGCTGACATGTAGCATATCCCCATAGAATGACAACACACGCCATCAATTATTGAATTCAGTCATTTTTCATGTGTATTGAGCCATCATCCTATGTGAAGGTCAAATGCAGCTGAAGACTATGAGCATACCCACAGAGTCCATAAGCTCAGTCATGTCTCTGCATACTGTCCAGAGAGGTACATCTCAAGTTGTACACACCAACAGGAGCTATGACATAGTCATAATGTTACCTGATGTTGACAGACTTTAATGCATGTGAGGTATGACGTATCCTGGCGCCTCACAGACAGCTGACTGTGACCTTTCCCTTATGTAACCTGGTGAGAGGGACATCAGTGTGTCTCATGATGTAATCACCTATGACTAATAGGTTTGATTTTGTATTTTGCCTCAGGCATTTGACCAGTGAGACAGTGGTGCACTAGGTATTATGTGTACTGTGTTCTGCATAGGTATGATTATGTGTAGTGAGCTTGCATTTGGGTTTCTGAGGTGTCTGGTGTTTGAGTATGTGTCTGGTAAAGAGCTCCATACATGCAGGTATGTATGCTGTGGGTGTGGGTAGTGAGGTGCTCATGTTGACAAACTGCTCATTGTCATATGCACTGACTGCAGTGTTAGACAGCATGGAATCAAGGATTTTAATATAGTCACATCCCTCGCACATTGTGTTTGTGTGGTGTAGGAGTAGAGGGGTGGGGATGCATTCCACATCTCAACAGCAGTCATTCATAATGCAAAACAGTCTTGCTTGTGTGTACATCACAGCAGGCCATTGTTAGGCAGTAGGGTTGCCAACTCCCCATTGTTTTTCTGGACTATCCAGAAATCAAACTGATTTTCCGGTAGTCCAGAAAATACTGTACAAACTCTGGTATTCTGTTTCAAAAAATAAACAGACTATCAGAGTTTGTTCAATTGGCAAATTTACTATGCTTTTTTACAGAAAAGCATAGTAAATTGGCAGAAAGCAGGCTTCCGGAATGGAAAAAGAGGGCATTCCCTATCAGCTGATGTCATAACTACATCACAAAATGGGTAAAACTTGGACAGTAGAGGGGGGATGGGCAGGGTCACGGCTGATGCAAGGGGTATGTTTTTTCTCCAGTTTTAGCCACAACAAAAGGTGGCAACCCTATTAGGCAGTGGCCTGACAGATGCTGAAATATAATATGTTATCACCTTTATGTAGGTCTCCTAAGGTAAAACAGCACCTGACAGTGTGCCATAACATGGTTGAGTGAGTATGATGCTTTGCCAGGCATGTGGCCCTTGCATTAACTATAATCCTGTTATTAGGCATGGTCATAATAACATGCCTACAAATGTGACAATGTACAACTCCAGCAAAATTAGGGTCATGCTACTATACCCTTGGGGTTGACTGCCTCAAACACACTGTCTATAGGCATTCCATGCAGTGAAGATGTGGTGTCCATGCATGCTCAGAGAACTTGTTCAACTTTGCAGTTATAACTTTGGCCTTGCAAGTTTACAATGCCTGTCAAGCAACTAGACAGTAAACTGGATGTTATGTGATATGATGTGGGAACACAGATATGTGTTCCAGTAACATAAATGTACAGCATGATATACATAAGACATGTGTGAGGTAGAAACACTTTGGCCAAAAGTGGCCACTCCTCTGCAGTAGGCCTCAGATCCATGTCATGCAGATGTCCACCATTATGCTGTTGAAGGGCAGGCTGCATGAATTGCTGTGAAATTGTCATCTAACATGGATCACTGCTGCTGTGGTGCTTGTTCGAGCAACCTTGGATGTTTATGTCACCTGTCATTGAACCTTATATTGTGACGCTGCAGTTGTGCTCCTAATCACCACCAGGTCAGTACCCTAGTGAAATCCTAACAACCCTGGAACACAAGGCATAATACATGCAAAGCTCAAATGATTGCTCTAGTTGCTAATCAAGGCATCTACCTGGAAAAGAGTATGTTGTAGCCTGCAGAGCTTTACATGACATGGGACAAGTATGTGGATGAACAAACAGGCTGTGGCCTGCTTCTCATCTTTAGCTTAGTACTAACATTTGCTTCTGGTGAGAGAAGAAGTATAGGAGCATGGTATCACAGGAGACAGTGGCTGTGATGAGACTAGCAGTAGTAGTAGCTAGTCAACAGCAATTCAGAGGACTCCTCTCTTTTCAGCATTCTTCACAAGGTAATTGTGTCATTTCAGTACACACTGCTTGATTAGTGTCTAACTGCAGAATAGCTGTGTAAAAACTTCCTCCTTACTTTCACAGGGTGTAAATATTACTTTCTCCTCCATTGTTTGCCTGTACTCTGTACAGACACAGACACATTGGATGACAATTTTCTTGGAAACCCTGATAGAATTAACTGCAATACTGAGTTGCATACAGGACACCTAGCATGCAGTGATAAGCACTGTCTCCAGGTATCTCAGCAGACTGATATTTAAAGCCATGAAAATAATTATCATTGAAATGATCAGTAACAATACAGTACACCTAAAGACACTGGACCATACCCAGTTTGGTTTTGTCAAGGGCAAATCACGCCTACCATAACTGGTGGACCTCATTGAGTGTTAAACAATGCAATGGATAAGGAGAAAATGATTCATTCCACCTACCATGGCCTGACAAGGCATTTGACACTATTAAGCCATCAGATATTGTTGACAAACTCTAGAGGTTATTTACAAACTAGTAGGTCAGCTGATGGATAGCCAAGTGGCTGACAGACATTATCTGGGATGATAGCATTCAGTAGTCCATTGCTACAATGAGACCAGGCACCAGTATACTCACCTCACAGTTAATTCCTGGAACTACCCCATCTAGGCATTTCTTTCTCTGCAGTCACAGCCACTGTCAGTGACCTTTGACTGACTACATTTGCAGATGATTGCAAATTAGGAGCTGTCACTGAATCCCACACTGACTCAACAGTTATACAGGATGGGCTGACACACACATTCAGTTGTTGTTAGAGCCATAGACTAATAATAAATACCAAGGAATGCACAATACTATGATTTGGGAAGTTATCCACCCCTGGTAAATCTCGTATTGTCCACACACCTCCAACAGTTGACCCAGTAGTCAGGGACTTATGGACACAGAGTGATCTAGCCTTTGACTTTTGCTGGTCTGTAAGATGTGGGGATTCATTCAATGTTGCACAACATATAAATAAAGATATGGCATGTAAATCCCAGAAATTCATTGTTGCACTGTATTTGGCATTAATCACACCTATCATTGAGTGCAATGCCACCTTTGCTATGTAACTACACAGGCATATCCGACAATTGTAACATCCATGGAGATTCCACAGTAAACCAATACACAGTGTACATATCACATCAAGGTTGTGACTGTGTATTCTGCCTCCTACATGCTTTGGAGGGGAGGTGTATGGCTGCAATACAGGAATGTTTCAGATCCCACTGTGTACATCCTGCATATCCAAGAAAGGACTACCATGAGAATTACCTGTTCTACACACCTACACCTTGACTGTGGTATAAATAGGACATGCTGGAGAGACAGGTATGTAACCCAGAGGCTACACTCTATATATAACAGGTTTCCCATCCATGTGAAGCACACTTCCGCTGTAACACACATCATGTACAAGTTACAAAATGGAATGGGGAACAAGACAATCATAACTGGTTTAGGTCACATGTCTCTAATGGACACAAGGAAATTGTATATGGTTCATCATCATCATCATCGCCCATACCACAGCTTGTAAGACATCTCAGCTCCCAAAACCCTGCTTACTCTTATCAAGCATATCATACCTTGTCAGAGATTAGGGATGCATGACTAAGCTGAAAGAAGCCATTGTTCTTATTAGCCTATTCTCCACATATGAACCTATGGAGCCATGCACCTATACTATTTTACCTTTCTGAAGACATTTTTCTTCTGTTCTGACATTCCATCCTGTGCTGGAAGTTGATGGGTTTATTGTAGCTGTGTACACATAGGTGTGTCCTACACAGTCCTGAAACTGAAACATAAACAGTTCCATGAGACACCTTTCACTGTGTAAGTATACAGCCAATGCAACATCATCCAATGTAATGTACACAAAATAATGTGGTTTACATGTTACAAATGGCAGCGTACAATATCTGTCAGTGACCAGTACAAGGGGAATGTCAATGGCAACAATAGATGAAACAAATACATATTAATTTCAATAGTCACCCTGTGCATCAGACAAATAGCTTCATTTCCCTGAATCGATGACAAGAATGACAGGGATGTGGCACAGGTATCATCACTTTTACAGGGTACTGTGAGGGGGTGCAGGAGGCCTAGAATGACCCAATAAGTTGGCATGCATGTGTGTGAGTCAGGAAGGTAAGCAAGCAAGATGGACCATGGAAATGTGGCATGTGTGACTGTAGGTGATCTGATTGTGACAGGGGTATATGAATGTCTGCATGAACACAGTCAAGATCAGTGCTAGTCCTATGTGTATGTATGTTGGACAGCTTTGAGCTGTGTATGGTAGAGATGACAGTTTATCATCTCCACCCCTGAGCACAGAACTGGCTCTGCCAGGAGTTGCACTGGCACCTCCATGCCCAAGGTCAGAAGCAGGGCTACTACCTGAGGGTGACTGCTGTCTACTGGGACCATGTCCTCCATGGGAATACACAGGACCATGAACCCATGACTTGCCACATCTTAGGGTGGACAGCACACTCCCTTCTGCAGTGCTGGATGTACTGCCACTAGGAGTGTGATTGTGCACGGCCACGTGGAATCTCAGCAGATGTAGTTGCCGACCTATGCCCATGAGACCGACACTCATCTCCAACCAGATGTTCCATCACAGACAATGTACATCCCAAGGCAGATAGTGTGCAGTTTGTCTTGTTCTGACCAATGTCTTTCCACTGCATCAGTTAACTAATCCAGGGAATCAGCAATGTGGTGGAGGCAGTCACAGATGTCAGACTGTGTGCATCCATAACCCTGAGCATTAATTTGAAGTTCCTTTTGGAACATGCCTGTGCCTCCATGACAGCTCTAAACATACGCTGAGTGACACGTGATGAGACAACTGCAACAGGTGGTGGAGGGACAGCAGGCCTCTTATGACCACCCCATCAAGCTGTCTGTGTGGAACCTTGACAGCTCTTTGGCTATGGCCAGTATCAACACTCACTGCAGCCATAGTGGCCAGACATCCTTGTTCAATGTCCCCACCACCTGACTGTCCAATATCTGTGGCCTCCAGGAACTGGCTATACATAGGCATAATGACTGTGTATGGTGATAATGAGGGCAGAAGATAGATATAAACCTCTGTGACAGATTCAACCCCTACAACCCCCACCCATGTCTCACTTTGGCCACCATCATCATCAGAGTCTTAACAGACACTGACATCAGGTTGTGAAGGGGACAGAGACCAACCCCCCCCCCCCCGGCCACCTGTGATAAAAAGAGAAAAGCAGTACATTAATACCGACACTATTATGCTCTGCAGTACTATGTTGCAATATATGTTATGCTGTATACACTGCTGTCACTATTACAGGCCTGTATAACCTCCAACCTTATATAGTAGTACATGAGGACATTATTTTCCAACAAAAATCTGTAGTTACTTGTAAATAAAAGCTCTTTAAACAAGAATATCATGAGCAACAATGATGTACACTGTTGACATTTGGAAAAACTCTGCAGTTGACACATATAGCAATCTGTAATGCCCTCACAATACTGTCAAATCTATCAGTGTGGTCACACCTGTAAGGCATATGTATGAGTCTAAACTGTGTACAGTCAGAAAATATCTGTATAGTTGTCAATCATGCAGACACTGCATCAATCCAGCCAGCAGGCTTGGGATGACAATTTAGTGAATACATTCAACTAACTCTACTTCTTAACAAAACAGTGTTTTGCTTACCAGGAGCAGGAGCATAGCCTTGTCTGATTCCTGATGGTCCTGTGAAAATTTGAGGGAGAGGTAATGTAAACAGCACCACATGTTGCACTATAACAGGGTAATATGTCCAAATATCTGACATTTACAGCAGCTACTATGTTAATTGGTATGTTGGTCACAATCTGGGCAGGACCGTCAAAGTGCTGCTAACTTCCTCTCACCCTAAAAAACACCTGACACCCATGCAAAACTATGTACAACCCTGACACACTAAATGCTACAGTATTCTAAAGTAGATCCAACTAAGCATACCTAGATGCTCCTCTTGCATGGAAATGGTGGCACTCACATCAACAAAATATCATGTGCTGGATGCCTGGGAGCTGTCCTGTGTTCTTAGGTTCACCAGGAACTCCTCAATGGTTGATGGTGGTTGTTCTCTCCAGGCCCTCCACCAGTGATACCACAATCTCTGGCCATGTCCACTGTCTTCTGCATATGCCATGGATCATATTGTTAGCACGATGTTGCACCTGCTCATATGTCCTGCTCTGGTGACACATAGCATTCACATTGTGGGCCAGCTCAGCCCACAATGCTACCAGGTCTTCCCTGTTTGCCCTACCCCTGGACAGCAGGAGTTGATGGTGTTAATGCAAGGCCTCCAGGATGATGTAGTTTTCAGCATCTGTAAGAGGTCCTTGGCATTGGCGATACATATTTACTGAAATACAACAAAATGTCAGGATCAAATACATGGCACTACAGTATGTAGAGATACAGAAATAAAGGAAGGCTAGCAGTATTCACTGCTTGATTGAACATCTCATATTCAACAGTGTGCAAACATACAAAGGGTGTGGATGCAACAGGTCTAGAAGCAATAGTCAGCTATTCCTGTTTATGCCATGACAGATAGCTATGTATGATCACACACCCCAACACAGGAGTCCATTGTAGTGTGGCCCCTAGGGGTGACTCCCCCTTATAATATATATAAAAAAAACACTGCAAAACAAATAGCAATGTACTATTACAACTGCTATCAAGGGAAATTTCCAGGAGACAGTGTACCTAACTAACATAAAGCATTCTACCTTATTGTACTCTAGTTCCTCTGTAGGTGTAACACAGCTGGAGATCACTGGCATGTCATCAGTACAGTTCTAATAAAGGCGTAATGATATAATCCCCATTTTCCCTAAGTATATTCAAACATATGCATCATGTTGAAAACAAAATGGTTGCATACCTGATGGAGTACAATAGTCCTCTGTTGAAAGGTACAGATATATAAATGTTCTGCCAATGAGTTCACCATGCAAAGTAACTCTCGTACACAATGGCTCCCCTAGCTAGAAGTCTGACTTTTTAACATGGTCCTCATTAACAAGTGATTGCCTCTGAACCAATCTGTGCTTCCGAAATGTTAATCGCAGCCTGCATAGCTGATTTGCAGTTTAATAAGCCACCCCATGCAACCACTGAACAAGATAGAAGGCCACAATGTAGATTACAATCCCTTTCTTATATTTTTGGGTGGAAATTACTGGGGTAAAGATACTACATCATAACAGACAGAATATCTGTAGCAGCTACGTTTTACATATAGATGTGTGTGCTACAGACTGAAGCTGAAGCTGATGCTGCAGGCAATAGGCATAGGCAGAGAGGGTGGACACTTTGCAGGAAACAAGCTTTAAGAGTAAGTGTGGGACCTGTGGCAGCCTTGTTGTATAGCCAGAGCCAGATTGAAGGAACCCATTTCACTGGAAATTAAGTTATGTGTTTAAGGTAAGTATGTTAGCCAAAGGTATCACTAACAGAATAAAAGACAATATGCTTGGTGTGTCCTAGAAAAAAGTAGGGGGTACATTAGCCATTATGCCATGCAGTTAGACAACTGCCAAGTCAAGTGTTATGTTATGGCAGTCCCCTGCGGTTTACTATCAAAATGTTGAGGTGACTAACCTTGACCATTCACATCCCTGACCCAGAACAATGAAAAAAAATTACGATGATTGCTTAGAATGTTGATTTGTTTGAAGGAAAGACTCAACATTCAACCACTTACCATCCTGGAAAATACATCCGCTATGAGGCGGAAAATGTCCTACCATTTTGCAGGGTGGCAAGCCCCCCTGTGCCTCCCACACCACCTGCTACTTATATATTCTAACTCCAAGATCACACTACAGTGAGGAAAAGGGTAATTGTCCTGATTCCCACTGTAGTGCGATGCCCTTCAAAACACCAAATGCTCCAAACTGTTAACACAATCTCCATATCAACATTTCACAGTCAACTGGAATTAAGTTCACAGTTTTGCCTCTCTGCCACTTCATGTTTGTCCTTCTGCCAAGGTAAATCACCTCTACATTTTGATTGCAAGCTGTCCCCTGTTACGTGTACTAGCAACCCTTGCGTCTAGCACAACCTCTCTCTCTCTCTCTCTCTCTCTATATATATATATATATATATATATATATATATATGTATATATATATATTTATATGACTTGAGCAGCTGTGGTTGTCTTTAATATCACTAGCAAATCATTGTGGGCTGCAGTCTAATATTACTGGGCCACAATTTCAGTACACACTTCAAAATCCTCTGGGAATTCAGGCTAATGCATGACCTGACATTCTCTGTGTTGTAATAGCAGTAGTTAAAAGTGGTCCTATATGCAGGCCTTTGACTTCTATTATTTAGAAGCAGGCACTCAATCTGTACTACTTTGGGTGGATAAATAGATGATGAGACAGTCATACATATCACAATTTATAATGCTGATGTCTACATACATGTATTTTCAATGCTAGATGCAGCTGAGTTGAACCCAAGACTATTTGAGCCAAAAAGTAATACTCTCAAAGCATTTTACAGCCTGAGCTACAGAGTCACTGCCATAGCAGCTGCATTTCTACATGTTATAGATATAATTTCACAGTTATCTGTTGTTACATACCTCACTTACATCTCTTATTATGTGTATGGCTTCATGGTGCTGTATTTGTCTACCAGAGTCCCAGTTAAAATCCTATTTTCCATTATCATTTTAGCAAGTGTATTTTTACATGTTGTAAATATAATTGCAGAGATACCTGCTATTAGATACTTCACTTATGTCTATCTTTATGTGTATGGCTTTATAGTGATGCAATTCTCTACTAGAGTCCCAATGACACTACTATTTTTCTATTAATCTCCTAGCTGATTTGTGCAGTGTGGAGCAATGCGTTGTATTGCTTAAACACGATTAATGATGGCTGAGCATTGATTAAAACACCTGTGCTAATTTGCAGCTGTGTGGCTTGGCAGGTTGATCCACAATTTTGCAAGTGTGATGATCCTGGATTCAAAATAGGGGGCAGGTGTACTTTTTGAACATGATTAATATTTTTTTTCAAAAGCATATATCAATATCGTGCTATTTAGCATAGCTTAGCAATGTTGCGCGTCGTGCTGCATTGTGCAAAAAATATTTTAAGAAAAGAAAAATGGGGAGATAGGACAGTGGTGAAATGGGATGCAAGCATGGTGAAAATGTAGGAAAGAACCATAGCTATCCATTTTTGAACAGCAAAAACTGTGAACTTTAACAGATTTTTTAGCTGAATTTAGACAGTCACCCTCAGAGAGGGGTGATGACAACATAAGTGCATTGTCAAGCCAATTGGACCTAATTAAGTGTGATCAGTGGACATGTGCAAATTGGAGAGCTATGTATGGGATGATCTTTTTTTGTGAGACAGGTGCTCATTTTTTTTAAGGTCAGAGTGGAATGTTGGGGAAGAGTATAGATATGTGTGTGGGAGGTAAGTTGGGAAGGTGAGGAAACTTTTGCAGACAGACAAGACTGATAAGACAGCAGACAGGGTTGTGTGTGTGATACAAGAGGGGGTGAACACATTGGTTGGGGAGGACATTGTGGAATCCCAGCCCCATGGTTGTCAGACATGGTAGCAGTCTGACTCAAGTCCACCCCCATGGGGCTATCAGCACTACTCCTTCACTGCTGCTGCTGTGGAGGCAGTAGTTGATGCCAGTGCCTGGGGTGAGGATGCCCCACCAGGATGGACAGCATGCTCTCCATCTGGTGTAGGTTTGCATTGAAAGTTAAGCACAGCAACCCACACTCCATGCCTGACAGTTCCTCAAGGGTGACATAATCATCCCTCCAATTCCAGTCCCAGAGGGGAGCCACCACCAGCCTGTGGGGCAGAACTACTTGGTGGGACAGGTAGTGCAGGGGCAGCAGTGTGGGCACCACCAGGCTGCGGCCCACATGTGCTGTGCCCTGGTGCCAAGGCCAGGGAGCCAAGGTAGGTGGATCACCTGGAACCAGCCTACCTTGTACTGTAGTAAACTAAATATAAACATAAGGTGAACATATGCATAACTAAACAAATGTTAGTACTAACATAATAGAAGATAATAATGATTAATTCAAAGAAATAGAGAGGAATATAATGAGGAACACAACAACAAGTAATGTTAATGAAAATGTTTTAACTGCAAGACAATATGAAATTATATATAAGGCCAGCATAAGAAGTAGTTACAAAGATATATTAATATCAAATCATAGTAATAAATGACATTAATAAATTAAAGAAGAAAAGGGGTGGGTTGAGATTGAAAAAAAATACCATTAGTAACTTTGCAGCTAACATTACTGTGGTTTACTTTTAAAATGATGAGTACATGTTTGACAGAAATGGGAATGTCGATCATCAGGTGATTGATTCCCATTTCACTGATATGCACTATTGTGGGTGTGAAGTTTAGCGAATCCCACTATGCACTCACACATATGTGATCGCAGTAATGACTACAAGTCTTGGTATAGTGGGGATCAGGTAATTACCATTTTCCACACTGTAGTGTGATCTCAGAGTCTGAATATATTATTTGCAGAGGTGTGGGGGGTGCAAGGGGGCTTGCCCCCTGCAATGGCCATTTCTGTGTTGTGCAGTACATATGTACTGCTGAGAAGTTCAACATCTGTTGGTGTTCTGAAAGGTGCAGGGGAAGGCATATATGTCAAATAATGCCATATATTCAACATAGTGACAGTGTTCCGCTGCTGTTTTTCGGAGTTGTGATTTGCGCGAATGACTGGATTTTGTTCTGGCTTTCACAATTTTTATAGTAAACCTATTAATACACAGACTACTACTACACACTTCTACATATGTACAATTTCAGTTGTGAGTACAGTGACTGCAACTATTGTACAGATGATGTTGCAGGTACATAGCTCTCAACCTGTTAGCATGGGACAGTATGGGCCAAGCACTAACACATGGTGGTACAGAGGCCCAACTACAGTGAACATTTTTGCATTTCAAGTAATGTTATGCATCTGTAATCAAGGACCAGACATATGGCCACTAGTCATTACATTCTGAAAAATCATGACAGTTGAGAGGTATGTTCATGTACACTAAGTACACTAGAGAGCTGGCCATTTCTCACTTGGGTGCCATGGGATTAGAACCCTCAAGCAGTGACTACAGGAAAAATGCGCACTTCATTTGACTATAATGAATTTTCAAAACACCATCTCCTTTAAGACTTTTATTGCAAAATGTTGTGTGAAATCATACATTTACACAGATGCATAACCGTGTGTGGTATAATATTGGAAACCAAATGCAGTGACCACATGAATGTGCACTTTATTTGAAAACAGTAGTTATCAAAGCACCATCTCCTTTTACACTGTAATGGTTAATGTCACATGAAATCTTGGAGTTACACACATGTATGGTTATTATATGACATCTGTTGACCTAACAGTATACCCTGTTCATTTACTGAGTGCTATCTACAGCATATTTTGGGGTAAAATTATCTGAACTGAGGCTTGACACTTAATCTGGGTACTGCACTACATGCATTTCTGAAATTTGTTGATGCATTATTTCTTAGTTAATATGTAACAGTTGACTGTTGTCGGATTAGAACACAGATGCAGTGAATACAGAAATAATGAACACTTATTTGAAAAAATTACTTATCAAAGCACAATCCCATTTTAACTTTATTGAAAATGTTCCCTAAAATCTCACATCTAGACACATGGATTGCTGTCCAGGACTTCAGTTACCTTACTCATATACCATGTTCATTGACTTGGTGGAATATATAGCATTATTTCAGATAAAATGGGCAGAACACAGGCTTGAACCTTACTCTGGGTATTGCACTACATTCATTTCAGACATTTGTTGCTGCATTCATTAAACATTTACATTTACTAGTTGGCTGGTGTCAGGTTAGAACACACATGCAGTGAATATAGGAATAATGAACACTTTTTATTTGAAAACATTACATATCAAAGCACCATCACCCTTTAAAATGTATTGATTAATGTTGCTTCAACTCTGGCATGTAGACCAAGGATAGCTGTGTAGGGCTTCTGTTAACTAGCCCATATACCCTGTTCATTTATTGAGTGAAACCTACAGCATATTTCAGACAATGAGCAGACCGGAACAGTGACTCTTAATCTGCGTTGACCCCAACATTAAATGATGTTTGGAAGCTATACTACACAGTGCTGCATGTTTACTTGCTTTAACTTGATTTACCATTTCAGGTAGGCAGAGACACATTACTAAACATGTTAGATGTCCCAGTTATGACTGCTAAGACTGCAAACTCTGTACATAATTTATTGTAAAATTACATTATGCATTAAGTTATTACTCTGATGTTTTCCTACTTATCACATGATTGCCTCTTCCTGGCCAGGTGCTGGAAATTGTGAACCCTCTCTTCTGCAGCTGTTGTAAGAGAAGCAAACCATTACGTATATCAGTTTTGCACAGATTCAGCTTGCATGTTTCTAAAGTACTGTCAAACATACTTGCGTATCTGTGAGGTTTATCCAGCCCGAGCTTCTTGGACCCAGGTGTCCAAGATTCCCCTGTTCATATGTCTCAGGTCATCATACTGGTGATGACACTGCTCACTAGTGTGGGGGATACCAGGAGCACTGGTGAGTTCCCTGGCCAACTGATCTCAGACCTCAGACTTACACTCTGAGCCCTGGTAGTCATCCTGCATCAGCCGGGGTTCATAATCCTTAACCAGGAGTCCAGCAAAAACTCTGGACTCCTACATACCCCATCTCTTTGCCCAAAAGTGCACTCCCTCTCCAATAGCACCAGGCATATTGACAGCCAAGTGAAGACTCCAAAGAATGCTGTGACGTTCCTGCCTATTGGCCTTTATATAGGCTGCGTTCCCACCCTTGCACGTCATACTGTAACTTTCAAAAAAGCACTGTGTTGCTTAGCATTGCACAAACTCATACAAACCATGTTTAAGCAGAGCTTAGCAACGGGCAAAGGGAAGTAGGCTATTGACCATGTTTAAGCACTGCTTAGCATTACACAGCTTTTCTAAATGTAGCAATTTTTTAATTTTAAATTAAACTGGTGTTTCAGTCACCTGACATATTTTTACAGCAATAAATGTAAAACATATGACTGTTTAGGACTTGAATCTGGGACGTACCTCACTGTAGGTCATGACTCAACCTATCTGGCCACTTGTATAGCAAAGAGAAGTAGTATATCTTCACATATACTACTAAGATGCCTGTTACCATTGTGCAGCTTTGCTGCTCCATTTTGCACCTTGCACAGCAGAACTACAACAATTGAATACACTCAGTTTCTATCTTTAGATGTCTAGTGGATGTGTACTGTAAACAAAGCTAAGCATAGCTAAGTATCATGCCACACCATGCAAACAAGCAGGAAAAAAATAATAAAATAAAACAAAATTGATTACATCCATTTTTTATTTTTAGATATATAACAAATGTCTGCTGCATATGTAAAAGCACAGCTTGGCATTGCTGAGCTCTGCACCGCACCATGCAAACATCATACAAACAAAAAACATTAAATTACAATTTCATGTAGTAAAGTTTGTTGTTCACCTTTCGGTCCAAGCAAACAGGTTGAAAAGTATTGTGCTGTGCTTACCAACTAGTACAGGATAGCCTTTACACTGTTGCTTACATGAATTCAATATTTGTGTTACTGTTATCTCCCTTGGCAGCGCACCATGATTAATATGCATGGTGTGCTGCCAAGGAGGAACCATGGCCATGTACATGGATATATTCCATGTAGGCTCTACATGGAGCCTACACAGATTTAATTGAGTCCTGGGGATAATCTTTCTATTACTTATTTTATATTATGGTACACTTCCCTTGGGTATCCAAGAGCAGCAGAGGAACAATAGAAAAGAGTTGAAAGGAGGATAAAAGAGAGACAGAGGAGTAGAGAAAGATACAGAACATAGGAACCCATTTGTTTAACAGTTAGGCCAACTGGACACACAGTCCTTTTTCAAGGGCAAGTCCAGGAGCAATGTATTGTTAAGTGACTAGTTTGAAGTCACAAAGTAGGCAAACAAGAATGAATATATGACAGAAACAGTGAAAGAAACAGAGAGACAGAGCAGCAGAGACAGAGAGAGATGGGAGAGAGAGGGAGAGATACACTTTGCTGAATTTGTAATATGGGTTAAATTGTTTTTTTTTTAATGTGGTGACTAAAGATATCTCTGCAGGACAATGCAAACTCTTATTGATTCTACTGCATTTTTTTGACATTGTCAAATCAGGGCAGTCCTCAACAGAAGTAATATAACACTTGCAGATACATTGTCTGGCAGTTGAAACAGATGATTAAGGATCTGTTAACAGTTTCCTATGGTCTTGCAGTCCAGGGTTTGATTTCCTCTGCTTCCATTGCTTAGCTGTATGACTCTGAGCAAGTCATTTAATGAGACAGTGCACCTGGGCTGAGTCTGAAAAGAGTCCATGGAGATTAGTGTTCTATCATAGTAAACAAACATAACAGATAAATTTTGCAAGACTGCTGCCTCTTTTGATAGTCAGTGCTGGTAAATTCTCTTGCTGCTACAAATTCACGAGACTAAAGAATGGATGTTCATTGAGACCAAATTTACAGAAGATAGCTGTCATTTTAGCCAAACATCTGGAAGATTTGAAGGTAAATGTATACTGAATGAAAGTATTGAATATGTGAGAGCTATAGGTGTAAAGTGCTTTCTAGCACTGTCACTTAGAGTGATATAACCAGGCTGTATGTGTTACAGCAGTCTATTGTATAAATATCTGCTTAGGTTATTGGTAGTAAGCTGATGAGAACTAAGAGAAGCATTATATGCTGGAGCATAATGACATTTGCAGGACAGTGCATGGGTGCCATATAGCATTTATTTGTTACAAAGAAGAAAGGTGCTCCTGTAGTGCAAGGGAAATGACTGAGTGAGTAGCACAAAGTAAATTATATAGGCACCACTGCATGGCTTTTCTTTTGACTGTGCCTTTATGTGATTAAGTTGAACTATACCAAATTATCTTCAGTTCTGGATAGACAGACCAGTGTATTCATAGCCCCAATTTAAACTGCACAAATTTCACCAAAAAGGCCCTGCCCACATTATGCCATATTTTGTGATTCACAGTCATGCTAGCATCATTGAGGAAAGACCTCATAATTCGTTAATTTGCATGTCTCTTAATCACAGCTAGCTAATCTTAAATGCATATCAGTGTCAGTCACATCATGTAGACAAAAGCATCCTTTCACCCTCAGTTGTTACTCACACACAAGTACACATTCAAGCACACACAAACACACTGCAGTACCCATACCTGTACGTGACCTGTCTGCATGTCTTTGACATCTCCATTCCTTTCCCTAGGTTGTCAAAGTTGAAGTCTCATGTTGCACATCATAACTCGTGTCAACCATTCCCCTATCCCCAATCCCTATACTAGTTTAAGTTCTGTTGCATAAGAATAGTATCCATTGATCTAGTGTTCTCACCCATCTCTAATTTGTACTATTTTTTTCCATTTATTTTAGTAAAGCACCTTGCCACAAATTTACAACAACAAGTACCATGGGGTATAGTACCCGCTAGTTCCACACTTCCAAGTAGCCTGACTGAGGTGGGGGGTATACATTTACCATGTACCAACATATCCGTAATATTTCTCCCTTTTTTATGTGAAATACCTGGAGTTTTACACAACATATCTACAAAATCTTTTAAATTCATTAAATAACCCCAATTAAATTTAACTAAATCCACTAACTGTGAACTAAATAAGCTATATATGGTAACAAAATAAATCTGCTAATTTAAATTCAATTCAGTTCTTAAGCAGACATTTTGTGGCTATATATTTCTTCTATTTGCTATCTTATCCACATCAAACATATCTGCACAATTCTTTAACACATTTATATCATACCCTCTTTTTACAAACATATTCACAGTAACTTTTAATTCCAGTTTAAAATCTTCATCTGTATTACATAGCCTTAGTAGCCTTAAAAATTCCCCATAAGGTAAAGCTAATAAAGCATGTGGAGGATGACAACTTCTTCCATGTAAATATTATTTCATTAAATAGTTTATCATCTCATGTACATAATGCTGAACATTGCAGATATATCTGTTTTCCAAAATATAACATCATTTCACACACCCATCATGACTGTGTATCACTGATGCGCATAGTGCCTAGGCCTCAGATGACTATGTATTTCTTAGTTACAGTACTTCAATAACATCAACTTGTCCACCTATATATGTGTGAATACTAACTCATACATAACTTTGTCTGTTCTTCTTTACAAAATGAACATTCTTATTAAAGACCCATTAATTTATCAAAAGAACAATGCATGTCTGACTGTCTACACATATCCTATACGCTCATGATGGCCTACACCATTTACATGTGAGATATTTTCATATTCATCCATTATCTGCAGGAATAGATACACACATGCAGTACTAGTTTGTTCAGAAACAAAGTGTGCTGGCTATTTTCTCAGCCTGGAAAGCAGCAGGCTAGCATGCATTTATTTTAGTTAGGTGTGGGTTCAAATACAGCTGGAGACAGCTGTCATTATATTTTTATTGTTGTCTTTCAAATGCTGGTCTACATACCTGCTTATTGATATTAATGGCTATTTTGAGCATGCTTATGAAAACCTTGATTATTCATTTGATTTCTACAAATATCTCCATACTCCATAATGTTCTGCCAACAGCACCTCTTTTGCTACAGTGTTATGTGTAAAGCTTGGAACAGATTGGTATATTTCTACCAAATAGTTTTGTGTAATATGCTAACATTTTCAAACTGAATTTCATGCATAACTGTGTTTCTTTATTAATTTGACTTCAACAAGCTTTTCATTTTTATAGTTTGGGGAAGTGAAATAGTCAGACATACATCTGGACTATGGAACAGGGAGATATCCTGATATCATTGATAACTCTAAGTTATAATTTCTACTTTGCCAATAAATATTTGTACATGTTTTATGTTGTCCCACATAAAATACATTAATGTGTCTGTGATGTACAGCATGCTGTTTGTTGTGTGACAGTGTTCCACTCTCTGAGGAATGAAAGTTTACAGTTGTGGTTTTCTGTTGTGACCACTGTGCTGACATGCACTCATGCTTGCAACTTTATTTTCATAAATGCACAGCACTTTGTCTTCTTGTAAATTATAAGTCATGACCCCTATTAGTACCTCTTCTCTGCACATTTATACCTCCATTTTTTTTTTCACTGCACTCCCACTATACAATCTCATGGAATATGGATTAGCTAGGCAGGGAGGTGTCAGAGTTAGATTGTGGATGTAGTTTAGAGCTGCAGGTTTGAATCTCAGCTCCTCCAATCTGTGTTCAATTTTGTTCCAGTATGTAATAGTCTGTGTGTAACATTTCAAGATGTGTATGGTGATTCTGTAATTTTCTTCAAGTTAAAATTTAGAGAACCTGATCAGAGCAAAGTATATCTCTGGTATTTTAGAACTACATTATTCATACATGCTGCTTGCTTTTTACAGGTAATGAGGAGTGTATTCATAATCATGCTCTGTGCATCAACTGAATGGACAGGCAGGAAAAAGCATTGCACAGAGAAAGTTATGTCGATGACTTTGTCTGTTTTTGTAAATAAAATAGATGTGATCATTGTTACAGCCTCATATTTTTGACATTACCATGTATACTACTTATAATGCAGGAATACCCATCAGCCTCATTAAGGTAAGTGCAACATTCAGACAATACCTGTGTTACAAGTATGATTTATCTAAAACTATGCTTAAATACCAAGTAGCAGTGAACCATGTTTGTTGAAGATAAGTTTTGAAGTGTAGGCCACAACCTAAATGACAGCCATGTATGTGTGACTGTCACAGTGCTTTTGATGTGGATGTTTCACATACCAATTAAAATACTGTTTTGCCTGTTGTTCATAATGCATGTTTTGATACACTTGTATGTGGTTCTCAGTGGCTGATCTTGTGTGCATACTCTGTGTGTACTTATACTGAATAGGTGTCTGCTGTATCAGTGTTCATACTGCTGTTGGTAGACTATCGGGCATGCCGTTCAGTTTAACATGGGTATTGCATCTGCCTACCGCACCTTTAAGGGTTTGTTTAAAACTTACTTGTGTCCTGTGTTTAAGGATGCTTGTGTGCATAGGCATTCCTTGTTAATATTTCTAAATGTCTGTTCCATCATCAGCAAGCAGCAGCAGCATCATGCTGTTTGCATTTTGCAGGGTAGTGATTGTTAATAAATGTATGCAAGGCACTGATACATTTACAGACAGGCAAGACTGTTTGTACAACATATACTAGATTTGTATGTGTCACAGGCTCCCACTGTGTTAAGGACTGAGCATCATTACTGGTGTGCTGTGTTGTATTCCTTAAACTGATGTGGGTCAGACAATTACTGTGTTACCTGGCTCAGCTGTTTGGCATATGGCTTTTATATTTACCACAGAACTGTCATCTCATGTTGTCTTCATTATAACAATGATGATATTCACACACCTACATAAATGTGCATGGCACACATGCAATAGAAGAAACATGGACATACTGATATTCTGTCAGACAGTCAGCTGGACAATTTTTGAGGCATGCATCAGCATTAAACAGTGCAAGTGTCAATACTACTGTTATGTTTTCATTTTCCCAGTGTTGTTTTGCAAGGTAGACTCATATGAGTATTGCATGACAGTGTCATGGCATGCTTCACTTCAAATGTCAGGATAAGTAAGTGTGCTGGCTTTGTGCATGAATGTCATGCATAATGCTGGCTAACAAACAACTGTTCAGGTCATGTCATGATTTCCACTGGTAAGCTGTGTTATGCATGCTATGGCATGGCCTTGAGTAAGTCGATCACATTGTGTGATGCATATAGTGTCCTTCACTTGCTCCAGTATTGAAAACATCCATAAGTATAGACAATAGGATATAGGGAAGGTGTTGTGTGAATGACGACCCATCTGCTAGCAGAAAATCTGTTAATTGCAATTGCCCTACATGATAATTTTTTGGCCATTTCATCTGAGATTGTGTTTTTAAAGACAACTACAATATATGCTGATATACCTTTATTCTAATATGCAGACATCACATATCTATGGGATGTTACTTAATGTCTATTAGATTGCAGATGTGCACATCAAATTCAGTTTAATGTCAGCTATGATTTTCACTGAAATGTGCAGTCTAATAGACATTTGTTTTCAATTGTTATGATTTTGATTACCAATATAAATCATATATGTGTTACACTTGACAATGGATAAGGTTTCATAATAACTGTTTTCTGCTGTTCATTGTGTCACACTGGGTATGTTATATAGTCATGTTGTGTCAAGTATGCATATGTAGTTTCTGTCTTTTGTTGTGATTCACCTTGACAGACCGTGGAACCCATAAGACATTGTTGATGAGCACATGCTAAACCACTGCCAGAGTCCTCCAATGATGACAACCATGATGGAGATGAGGATGATGATGAGGAATCTGGACCTGTATGTGAAATCATCCCTGCTGCACCCCAGAGAAGATGACACCAGAAACCCCAACAAGACAATTATCAGGATCAGATCAAGGACATGATAATCAATGTGTTTCGTACATAGATGAGGGACATGATGGTGAACTTCTTCCAGGATGTGGCATGGGCTACGCATGACTCATTCAGGGAGCTAGCCCAAGCAATCATTCATAATGTTCCTCCTTATCAGGGTAGTCTCTCAGCTCAATAAGTATTGTCTTTGTGATTCACTTGTGTAATGCTGCTACTATGGCACTTGCCTAATCAGTTTTTGGAATGTATATGCAAACTTGTGCATGTATACCATTTTGCTGCCATGCTTATGTGATACAGTTCCAAACATACAATGCAGATATTGTGTGACATTTAGCATTATGTTTCAACATGTACATGATACACATTACCACATTAGACTTTCCTTTGACATTCAGCTGTCCATGAGTTTCAGAAGTTAACAGACAGCTACTACTGCAGTAATTCCACTGTAAACATATGTGTTACTGACAGAAACTCACAAACAACATGTTGCCCATATTCCACCAATGCTACAGTGGTACATATAAGATGTGTGGATTGCCATGTCATGCATGTGCAACAGAAGGACATGTCCTTGCCCCTGTGTTTTGGATGACTGTTCTCATGCTGTCCCACTAGCATACTGGCATTGTGTATGGCATGTGCTGGCAATGTTGACGCCAAGTTGTGTGACATAAATGTATCTCATAGATATGGACAGTCCTCCTTTACTGAATGTATACACCGCCAATGTAATGTTCATGTATATACCATGTCAATGATAACTTATTCAGTAGTAATACAGTACGCTATCTTTGGCCTGTGTTACATTTCCACATCCATTCCTTATTCACACGAATTCACACACTATGGCAAATGGTGTACATATTTAATGATTTATGTACATGTTTCTACACATATTCCAGTCCATAGGGAAACAGTGTTGTACCTTTAATATGAGCAGTCACTGACTTCATGTTAATGTGCTGTAATGTTGCACATAGGACTGTCCTCTGCTCAGTAATAACCCCCACTTGAACTAGTCTCCTCTCTTCTCATTGTATCTGCGTTTCACTATCAACTCTTTGTCCTCCTTGTATTTGCTCTAGCAAACTGTATTCATACTGTACTTATTTGTGTAATATTCTCTAAACCTTTTAATTGCTGTTTGGCCTATGCTATATGCTGTTGTTCTCAAATTTTGAAAATTGTACTTGTTAACTGTTATTTTACCTATGCATTGTACTGCTGTGCACAAATTTTTGACTTGTACTATATTTCTGTGACCTTGCTTTACTATTCTGTAAATATTATAATCACTTGTACTATTTCTGGAGCTTTTCTCCTCAGGTCTCCACTGAAAATGGGCCCCTGGCTCAGCTGGACTAGCCCAGTTAGCAAATGTCAATAAATAAATAAATATAAACACAGTTGTTTATTCCACACATTCTTTGCAATGGCATGGCAGTATATGTGTATGTGATACCAATTCTTAGCTTGCTTACATATGCCTCTGTGATTCACAATGCTGTGTGTGTGTGTGTGTGTGTGTGTGTGTGTGTGTGTGTGTGTGTGTGTGTGTGTGTGTGTGTGCACATGTGTGTGTGTGTGTGTGTGTGTGTGTGTGTGTGTGTGTGTGTGTGTGTGTGTGTGTGTGTGTGTGTGTGTGTGTGATTTATACATGCCTATTTTTATTGATGTTGGCAATGCAGTTTGCCCATGTGATATACATTGACCATTTGCTGCAATGTAGTTTGACTTCAAGTTCATTGGTATGTGTATGTGTCTCGACATTGTTTTCATATAATTGCTTATTAGGCCAGAGTAGGTTTTATATATATATATATACCTACACTTGTGTGTTGCCTTTGGCATGGCATATGTGTGACATTTGCATTCCATTGCATGTCTGTTTGGGTTGTGTATACATACCTGTGCCGATAGCAACCAATTTGCTGCTTTGTGCCAGTATTGCTGTTTGGCACTAGGTTCTGTTCTGACGTCTGTTGGTATTTTCTGACATTCCAAGATCTGTAATTGCTCATATATGATTCTGCTTGGCTTAGACTTGCATTGCTGACAGACTACATGGATGTTGGTTTATTTATCTGATGTGTACTGTGATCCCTATTTATTACCCTACAACACACAGCTTCCATAAATCCAGGTATGACTACCACACAGATTGCAACTTGTCATAACATGATAGTACACAGGTACGTATGCATTTCTGCATTTCACCATGACTGGTATGCATCCCTATCCTGTTTGCCAACTTTCCATTGCCTGTGTTGTGCTATGTGCCATGTCTGCAACTTACTTACCTGTCCTCACTGTTTATTTTCAACCTTTGTCTGTCAAGTGTTGTGATATTTGTTATATGGGTATAACCACTGTGATGGCCTTCTCCTCCTCTTTCCCTGTGTTTAACTTTTCTTCTATTCTTAAAAAAAAACAAAACAAAAAAAAAAAGGCATATTATCACCAAAAAAAAAAAAAAAACATTGCCCATGTCTTTCTAAGTGTCTCTCAGAATTTTCATATTCCAACATACCTCAGAGTGTCCCTCTTCTATAACCATACCCCACATCTACTTTTCCATGTCCCTATTTCTGGGGGTTTGTGCATTACTTGTGTTCCCCACACATGTTCCACACCCATTCTTCAATACTGGCAACTGTGGCAATGTGGCTGTGATTGCCCTTCATCTTCCTTAATGTTTTTAATTGGAAATTTTATGGATTCCATTAGAATCCGTAAGTTATATCTATTATATTTTAATAATAACGACTTACAGCGATATTCTGTAGTTGTCTGTAAGCTTACAGGAGAGATTTTGTTGCAGATATGTATTTATGAATATCAGGCAGCTTATATTGTGATATAATTTTCATTTGTTAATGTACATCACACCTTGAGTGAGATTTTTCATGACCTACAGAGTACCTGTGAGTACCAGATGTAGGGCTAATTGTACAGACAGGGAACAACTATTGCTATACAAAAATAAAAACAAGAATACATCTTGTACCGAGGTCAGGTTTGTTACGACTTATGGAAGAAATATTAATATGATCAGGAATATTATTAACAAGCATTGGAATATTTTACTGGCTAATGACAGGTTACGATCACTGTTGGGTCCACAATGTCAATTTTCATACAAGCGGGGGAAAACCTTGGGCTCTTACTTGTCGCACTATAAACATATGGCTAGTGGAGGTACTATTCATAAACAACTCACCTTACAAGGTGATGAGCTTTTTGGCTCTTTTCCCTGCGGTCATTGTGGTTCTTGCTCATATATGCCCAAATCCAAAGAATTTTCTAGTCGCAACACCAGTAAGATATTTAACATCAAAACTTTTGGGAACTGTAGTAGTGATTGGGTAGTGTACCTAGCATCTTGTTATTGTGGTGCATTCTATGTGGGCCAAACTTCTAGGGCATTAAGATCTAGAATGAATGAACATCGCAGTGACATTAGAAATCATAAAGAGACTAGTGCTTTGTACCAACATACACTTAAACATCCACAGGCCAGATTCGATTTCATGATTATTGATCGTATTTCTGGCGACAGAACCAATAAACAAGGTTGGCACGGCCTATTAGATCATAAAGAGAAATATTGGATAATTACATTGGGGGGTTTGTTTTACCCTGGTCTTAATGACCACCTTTAGGTGTTCCAAGATGTAATTGTTATACTATCTTACCCAATATATGCATATATGTCATAAACTTTTGACCTATGTCTGTGATAGACATTTTCATATATGTGTCACTATAACTTGCTCCTAGGTTTCCTGTTTTGAGAGATTGATTAGTGCTATGTAGTAATAGTTAATTATGTTCACTATTGGTATTATGGATACTCACTATATGGAGGTTTGTGCCATATATTGTTGTATATCCAGTTCATGATGATTGTTTCACAATATACAGCATAATAGCTTTTTTCATTGCTTTTTCTGTATGGGAACTGTGTTATACTTTTGATCATATGGTTATTTCCTGTATATGTTATTTTTAATGCATATTTTCCACATTTTCCATGTTCAACATGTATTTTTGGTATTTTTTGTATTTTTTATCTTTTATTATTTCTATTTTTCTTTGTTATATGTTTTTATTTTTATTTTTTTGCCAGCCTGTGTTTTTCTGATGATTTATTTCATGGTTCTATATTAATGGTGGTCCATTTTTGACCATTATAATGAATATTTTGTCATGATTAAAAAACTTTTTTCTTTTCACATCTTTAATATTTATGAAGCTGGTCGCCTTATTGGCTGAAGGCTTATATAAAATGATTGATGGATGGGACCTGGTTGTCTTGTCCCACACTGAAGAAGGCAACATTTGCCGAAACCGGTCTGTTTTTGTACGTTCAATAAAGGAATATTTTTACTTCATACTGCTTATGCTGGTCTACTTGGTGGTTTGGCATTTTTAATATATAGTGTGCCATTACTACTGAAAAATATCTGTTATGCAACAAGATATTCTAAGTTCACTGAGGCATATTTACATATCACATGCCTATCCACAACTTTTGCACTAATATCGGCACAATTGGCAAAATGTTTTTGACACAGGTGATAAAATGGGTAAAAAACTTTCTTACACTGTGAAGGACAACAGCAAGGAAAAGAAAAGGAAAACACTACTAAAAAAATGCCTGTTGTCCACCACGGCAGTAAAATTTGATAATAAAACCACAACTTTAATAAAAAAGAATAAAACATCACGATCTGAGGAAGGCATATTTGCCGAAAGCGCTTATCGGAAGACTGAGGACTGCTTGTTTTATGTTTTATTCTTTTTTATTAAAGTTCCTCACTGAACAAAATACTTACCCCTTACTCCAACCTCACATCCCTTAGGTCATCCAAAAGCCTACTAGTTCAAACCATCAAGTCTAACAACTTGGGAGGCGAAGCACTCTATGCAAATTCCACTGGCAAATCCTGGAATGCCCTCCCAAATAACCTAAGACACATGACCTCTCTTTACCAATTCAAAAAACACCTCAAAGACCTATTAAAGTCCCAATGGCTCTGCCCTTGCTCTAATCCTGACTAATACTAAAACTCTCCTGGCCCACTAAAGTCCCTACCCAACCCACTAACCTAAGGTCTCAACTAATTCTAATGCTAGTTCATTATAAGTATTGTACTTCTTTTAAACAATTGTATAACATATATGTCTGATTTCTCTTTGAATGTAATAACTATAACTCTATCCTTGAATGTTATGTTTAACTACCTCTTATATTGTGGAGCTTTTCTCCCCGGGCCTCTACTGAAAATGGACATGTATCCAGCTAGACTAGCCCGGTCAACAAATGTAAAATAAAATAAAATAAAATAAAATAAAAAAATTATCAAGTTTTACTGCCGTGGTGGACAATAGGAGTTTTTTTAGTACAGGTGATAAAATGGGTTAGCACTATTTACTTTTGCAATTATGGTTTGTCTACAGCGGGTGCGGTGTTTGCTGATGTCTCAGTTTAATGTGGATTCCCACAAGCAGATTGTGTGATAAATAAACATTTTTAAACGGAATGTAAAGTAGAAAAATAAAATAATATAAAATGCAGCTTAGGTAAGTGACCTGATCTTATAAATGGTTATCTTTTTAAAGTGCTTTTTTTATTGTTTCCTCAATAAAATATTTAACATAACAAATGTGCAAAATGTGATTCTAGTATACTGATTGTGTTATAAATATTTGGGTAGTAGCTGCAGATCCCCTTGGCCTTACTGACATTCCACCCAAATGCATAACTTTCAAATGTCCCTGCTTTTAAGGCTCTCTCTAGTTATTGCCCCTCCAAAAATGAGACATCCTTTGAGAACTACTATGGTAATAATACCAGTGTTTTAAAGGGATCCTTAATTTTGGGCCATTTTCCTTAATTGAGTGGTAGTTGGCTTAGAGAATTGAGAAACTGTTTCATATGGTCCAGTAGTGCAAGGATTGATTTCCTCAACTTGTATTTCCTAACTCTGAGTCTCTGAGCAAGTCAATTAACCAGGCACTGCTCCCAGCCTGAGCCTGGAAACGGTCCATGGAGATCAGTATTCCACCCCTGAAAACAAATAAATTACTTTTTGCTTCATCCCTAATTCTGGAGGTAAATGTTGAGAGCTATGCTCAAATGTTTGAGGGCACTATATTAATTTGCTAAAAACCTCTAACTGTTGGAACTTCTGTGGCTATGTGAGAATGGTGATCATCCTATGATTAGCATTTGGGACTCAAACAAGTAATTTCATATTCACATATTTCATTTTAGCTATATAAGTCTAGTCTATGCAGCTTTTGAGTTCTAAAAGTGATTAATTCATTATAACATCAGAATATAGTTTATAATCATGTATTTTTGGTACTATGAATAAAATGTTGCCCTTTGCTTTATGCTCACATGTAACATGGGAGTATATGCACTACTCAAAACAAAAATGCAGATATCCAGGGCACACAGTCTTCCCCAAAAGGTCAAATCCAGGTCATTCTAACTGTTACTAAAGTGATCAAATTCACTATAGGCAAATGCAAATTTAAATTATCTGTAGCTGAATCAGTGTCCGATTTTTGGGTAGGTCTTAAGTTGTTTGCTTTTTTGTAAATTTGACTTTAGGAGCTCCCACCCCTCTTACTGCATCAGCTCATACTATGTACTGAACTATTAAACTGACAAGGTACTCTTCTTAAGGTAATTAAACTGTATCTGCATTACCTTTCATACCTTACCACCCACGGGTTGCAGCTTTAACCAAGTTTGTCCAAGTTACTTTCAAAATGTATAAGCTAGATCCTATTACTGTCTTGCAAGACAACAGAAAGGCCTAGCTAGATAGAAAAGGGGTATATATACAGAAAAAAATACAATGAATATAAACAGAAAAGGGAAGAAATTAAGTGTCTAAGAATTGGATACGAAGAGGGTAGCACAGGTTGGAAAAGCAAGATAATGTTTGAGATAAGTGCTCAAGATGTGCACTGGCTGTTTGCCTCACATTGCACTGGGATGGCCAAGGGTATGGGGTTTGCAGGAGACTGTAGGAGCTTCCTACCAGAATATGGTAGCTACATATGTTAGTGGCCTGCATAGGTAGGCAAGAAAAAATAGAGGGAGGGGGGGCTGGGCAGGATAAGCAGGCAACAGGATGACTGCAGGTAGGATGGGATGGGAATTACTGAGGGACAGGACAAGAGCACAACTGGGGCAGAAGTAGCTAGAGGAGTACACCCAAGTAGGGGTATCACAGAATAACATAAAAAGAGAAAGTGGGAGAGGCAACCTGAAAAGGAGGGCAATGAGAAGGATGCCACCAGGTAGAAGGAGGAATGCAAAGAGTGGTGACAAGTGATAATGGGAGAAAGAGTGTCAGGCTAAGCAGGAAGCAACACCACAAGTGAGCAGGGAGGAAGTAGAAAGCCAGCTGAGAGATGAAGAAAGGAAGACATAACAATGGAGAGGTCTTACATGAACGTCATAGAAAGGATGTGGAAGTGCTTATGTAAACCACTGGAAAGGACAGTGAGGAAGATGGAGACGTTTGGAAATGGAAGTGAAAAATGTTGCAAACAGGGGGAGTACTGGTTGTGGGTAGGAAGCAAAGTAAATGAGATCTAGGTTATGGAAAGAGAATAGGGTTTTGGTAATTGGAGTCTCAGTTACAAAAGGGATTAGGATTCCAGGCAAGTGAGAATGGAGAGATTAGATTTCAACAAAAATGGCCTTGGAGCTTAGACTGTATTCATTTTCAGAGGAAATGAACAAAGGGATCACTAACTTGGAGGGTAGACACATTGTGGTGCATATAAGCAGTAATGATCTGAAAGAGGAGACAGCTAAGGTGGCAGAAAGAAGGGCCAGAGGTAGCAAAGAGATGTCAGGAGAGAGGGTTGAAGGTAACATTCTGACAAGTGTTCCTTGTTCCAGCAGATAGCATACAGTGGAAAGAGAAGAATTAGGCAACATAAAGGCTGTCTTTTGCAGTGTGCAAGGGAGAAAGGCATATCACCTAAAGGAGGATGGGAAAATTGGCAGAAACCAACTGTGTCTAAGGGACAGGCAGTATCTTTACTCAGAAGGGACAATGGTACTGTGTCCTGGTAGAGGTATAGCTAAGACTGGATAAAGGAGTACAAGGTTTCATGAGGCATGATCAGCAGATGCCACTCTGGCGATAGTGCATACATGGTCAGAGCTGAATCTCTTCAGCGCTTCATGCGTTGTAGAGGCAGTAGTGACATTCAGAAATGAATGTCACTTCTGCATTCTCACTCAGTGCTGTTCAGCACTCTGTATGTAACATTTAGACTGTAACAAGCCATTGTTTTACAGTTTACAAAGAAACACTTTTTTTTTGCTCCTCAAGTTGCAGCAGAAGTTATTTTTTTTTTATCCTCAAATCAGGACAGAAAACTTGCTTCCCTTTAGCCCCCAGTTTCATCTTGGAGGGTCTCCAAATAAGGATCTGCACGGGGTACCAGAAAAGCTAGCTATAACTCTCAGTTAACTTTAAATAGGAGGATGAATAGTGTCACTCACAGATCTTTTGTTGGGAATAAAAATTAAATTCTTTAGCTACACTGACAGAGCTCTTATTTCACCTTATTTTGTCTAAATTTTCTGTTCTTTGGACTCATTCTTATTTGGAATGTTGTGCATTGGTGCATTGTATTTTATGAGCTGAATTAAATAGATCATTTGCAGTGCAGTCTTACATTTTCTAAATTCAGCATTAAAGGTACACAACAATAAATACAGCCCATTTCTTATAGTGTATCTTGTACATTGCTTTCATAGCCTATTACATTTAATTTTGTGATTTATTTTTCTGGATGCTAATTCCTGTGTCCAATACTTCATTTTCATTAAGGATAACATTTTTCCCTTAAGTGAGCAAGATTTACTGTCATAAAGCTATTACTTTCAGTGAGCAAGCAGTTAATTTAAATATTCATATGAAACATGTGATAATTTGTTTTTCTTTTAATCAGTGACCCAGATGAGTCACATACTGTATGATCTAGAACTGCTACACCTTTATCTCACGTTCTGGCTGCAGGAAACTCTCATAGCTCTTTTGCCTCTACGCTCACAACTACCATCTCTTATCTCCACTTGAACTGCCTGAAAGCTCCTCTCCTTTTACCCATTCAACCCACTGATTCCACTGGGATCAAGAGCCGTGGCAGGCAAAAGTAATATGACCCATTTGTTTCTACCCACCGAGCCACTCCACCCATTTGTTCCCCTAGGTTGAGAGTCAGACGATAGGGACCAGGCCAGCTTCAGGTCCAGTGAAGTGGCCTTGACTGCTACTGCAGTTCCAAATCCCTGCAACAGCTTCCTTGTGTTCTGGAATATGATGCTGGCATCTGAGAAACACACACACACACACACACACACACACACACACACACACACACACACACACACACACACACACACACACACACACTATTATTTATTTATTTATTTTATTTATTTCACATTTGTTGACTGGGTTAGTTCAACTGGGTGGCAGCCCTTTTTCAGTGGAGGCCTAGGGAGAAAAGCTCCACAAGTGATTACAAACAATGATACAGAATATCAGAAAAGTACAATAGTACAAAAAAGAATTATGTAAAGAAGGTCTGCACTAAGAACACAAATATAGGCATTCAAAATATTTACATAAAAAATTATATTCAATCATGTACAACTGGAATTGAGCAGTACAATGCCTGTAGGTAAAGGATAGGGTAAGAGTGAGTGAGGAGCTGTAACAGAGACAGGACTTGTGGATAGTGGGTTACTTACATAGGTACTAAAGGAGGAGATACGTGAGGATTAGTGTTAGTAGTGATGTAGGGAGGAGGTGAAATTTAGTTTGGGAGTACAAATGAGAGGAAAAAACAGAGGGTTAGGGTGTGAGAAGGTAAGGAACTCATGAGGAGGGTGATTAATAGTATCCTGGCTACTTCTGTGCAAGGCATTGGGGCAACAGATGTTTAGCCTGGTCATGTCAATGGGTGGAACACTTAGTACTCCTGCTAGATAGTTGTTAGCCAGAGCTGCTTCCTTCCCCAAAGAAGTCAGTGGCCACTCACTTCCATCCACCATCTCCCATCTCATGCTGTGTCTGTGGTGCTAATCAAACACTGGACATCTAAGTTTCAGTCAGGACTTCATTCCTCTATACTGAGGGGTCTGGGAGCTTCACAAAACTTGGTTTTCAAAAAATTGTAAAGTCCTGAGGCTGTACTAGACTGTGTTAAAAGAGTGCTGAGGGAAAGACAACAGGTATGCAGTTGGAAAAGGTTACTTCCTGGTGATGTTTCCTGCAATCCAAGTGGGAGATAGTCTAATTCCCCTAATATCATCACTTAATTATTAATTGTAAGCATCCTGACTTCATTTAAATATGAAATGAGCTGTCTTGTGTTTAACAACTTAAACAGTCCCCTCAACTCTGCAAGTATGCTCCTAAAATACACACTGCAGCAGCCCAATGTACAATCATGTGCCAGTCACCATATTCCAGTGCAATACCATGTTTACATCATTACATACATGGACCTGCCTCAGCACAAAACTTTAGGGGAGGAAGGTTGTGCACTTTGCATAGTGGTGTTATTTTAAAGAGGTAAGAATATATTTTTATAATAATCCCAATGGCATGATAGCAATACATGATGGCATGGCTGTATGCAATTTATTTATGAACTATAGACGGAGTACTAGCTTGTTCATTTTTACTGCATCCTCATGACTAAAGAGTGCCATACCACAAGTAAATATAAATTATCCACTCCCAACCATAGCGTATAGTTTAAGTGTTGCTGTAAGACTGGTTTTAACTCAGCCAGAAAATTAAATGTTTAGACTTTGGGCAGGATTCACGAAGCCTCCGTGTAAGAGTTACAAGGCTTACATGGAGGCTGCAGTTAAACGGTGTGATGTCAGCATGTCATGCATATGCATGAGGGCATGCTGAATCACACCTAAGGCTTACACGGTCCATGGAAGACAGTAGGGGGCATGACCGTAGGGCGAGCCCTGCAAACGGACACGCCTCCAAAAGAGTAAAAATCCTGAAAGTAAACCCCCATGACAGAGTCCGTGTAAATGTGAATAAACACAACACATGCCCCCACAGTCTATGAACATAAAATATATAAATTAACATGTTATATATTTTTTTAAAATTGTAAAGATGTTTGCCCGTGAGTGCGCTCGTTTGCACGGGCGTGCCCGTAGCTTAGCCACAGTTAGCAGTCAGTGGAAAAGCATATAAGAACTACATATGCAAAGTAAGCCAAGAAGCAATAGGGTAGCAGTAGAGACGTCGGCTGAAAAGCAGACAGCCATGGTTCAAGCCCCACCAACATCAATTTTTATTTTTAGTGAAATAAGCATGAAACAAGTCCCTGACATATATGTACACATATAAAATTATATTTTATGCAAAATGTAATGAAATGGGCCATTTATTTTGAAGAATTGTGAGATAACAAAATAATAAAAAATGTCAGAAGTGCCTATAGCTGAGCTGCAGTTTAACAAGTTGAGTGCATCTGCCTGTATGTGAGCAGTAGTTTAACAGGTGTAAAATGAGTGCCCGTAGGTGAGCAGTGGTTTAACACGCTGAAACTGTGTGCCCATAGCTGAGCTGAGCGTAATATGCATGCTGACAGCCGAATGAAGCGTAAACCAGCGTAACCCGTTTGCGCGGAGCTGCGCGCCGCGCCAACAAGCTAACCGACGGGCAAAGTTGAGCAAGCTGTAACAAAACTGCCTTTACACAGACACACCTCCTAGCCTGTGTAGACAGTCATAAAATATAAAAAGCAGTGGCCAGGTTCGAACCTAGGATACCATGCACCATAGTCAAGGGACTGAACCACTAAGCCATGACAGGTCCACTTAGCAATGCAGTAATAGCAAATATATAGGAATGAATAGAAAGAGGAGCATGACAAAGCAGGTTTTGTGAAGCTGATACAATTCCAAAATGGCCAATCACAGATAAGTGTGGGAAAAATGGCATATATAAGCCCCATAGGCGGGAATACACAGCATAACTGATTGTAGAACCAACTTGCAGCCAGAATGTCAGGTGTAGGTGAGGGTAGTTCCTTTCGAGCACAGAGGTGGGGCGTTGAGGAATCCAAATATATGGTTTGGCTCCTTGTCCACAATCATGAGGCCCAACTCATGCAGGGCCAGGTCCTGTGGGGAGCATATAGGGCTGAGGCGTGGGACCGGTTGGCTCATGATTTCACCAGTGCCACAGGGATACCAAGGACTGGTGAGCAGGTCCATCACCACCATGCGGACCTGAATAAATGGAAGCAGGACCAACTGAACCGTTGGATCCAGGAGGCCTGGAAAATGCCCAACGCCCCACTACTGAGTAAGTTACATCTAATTATTTATGTAAGAAATTAACCTAGCTGATATTATGGAGATGTGTATTCCAATATTACTTTATTTATATTACAGCTGCAGGTGTCAGTTCTGCGAACCGTAGAGCCTATGGCGATAGGCTGGCGCGGTTTCGCCACCAGGCAGGTCAGTAATCCTCTCCCTGTAACTGTAAATAAATATAAAAGTATGACAGTTAGCAAAAGAGTGCAGTGTAGTCACTAAGTAATAAAATGTGCAAGTAACAGTGTAAGAGGGTTTGCAAGTATTGCTTGATTACAAAAGTGTGATGCAGTTTGTAATCCAAACAGAAAAATGAAAAAGTCTGAAATAAAATCTGAAATAAAGATGTCCCACCTGTAATATAATAGTACATAACCTGCAGCAGGCTGAAAAGTACAGCTGCAGAAGCTGAGTAAAACACATGTGAAATATATCCCTGTTGAAATACAGAAACATGACAGAAGTGAGACTGTTGGAAAGGATTGTTATAACTACAGGTAAAACATGTCAATAAAGCCTAGAATTAAGTACCATCCTGAATTGTAAAAATAAAACAAGTGAGAGAGTGTGAGAAAGAGTTATGAATCCACCAATAAAGTAGTAATAACTCCTGAATAAAGTATACTGCAGTCAGTACAGAATGAAATGAATGTGACAAGCAGAACCAAACTGTAAAATGTGTTGAAAATGTTACCGTAGCTGGAATGTGTATCCCAAAATCTGGATATGTTGCTCTCAGTCTGCAATATGCAGATAGTATGGTGTCTGAAATACCAAACATCCACAGTTGTCTATAGCTATATAAAGCAAATGTAGCAGGATGATGTAGCTGAACAGAGACAGATATGAATGTGTATGAATAAAAATGAAAATGTATATTGATGTAGCAGTAACATTCCTATCACCAACTTGAAGTAGTTACCACATAGGAAACTGTAGGCAGAACTGTAGTGTGTATATATCTGCAGCTATTAGAAATGTACAGCATATGTATTGGTATTTGAAGTTGTTAATTAAATTTTCTCCACCCTACCCTATAACCACATATAATCCATTCCACGTGAAATTGGTATGTGCAATCACAATTAACACCCCTGGACATTTGTCCTGTTGGTTCATACATATTTGCATGTACGTTGATGCATCTGCCCTGTTCATACATTCAAACCTGATGGCCTGTTGCCATCAATCAACCCTGCATGTTGTTGGACTGTGTATTGCTGTTCAAAATATGCATGTGTTATGCTTGCTGTTCAATGGTTTGAATATCTGGGTGTTTGGTTAATGGGAATACTAATGCATGCTGTTACAACTAATTGTGAATGGTCTTGTACGTTACTAGCCCAAACTGTCATGACATAATGCAAAACATAGGATGACAGGGAAGGCAGGTTCCAGCGGACCCACCTCTCCCTCCTCAGCTGGCGAGTGCACTTGGCAGTAGTGCCCAGGCCGGACCCTCCTCCGGTGGCCCTGTGCCACCTGCGAGTGGAAGTGCTGCAGGGGATGGGGCTTGTCCCCCCTCTGCAAGTGTGGCTGGAGGAGAACAACCACTCACCCTCCGTAGTGTCCGGACTGTGGTGCGTAGGGAGATCCAGGAAGCTGTTCTTGGGCCCCTATGCCAGCTTGAGGCACAGGTAGCACAACTAACGGGCGTGCCTGCTGCCTGGCCTACACAGCCCCCAGCGCACAGCCCCGTCCTGGGCTGTGAAGGCACAGTGGCAACTGCCCATGGGTGGGGATATCAGTTCCACTGTTGCCATCTGTGGGCTCATGGGCTCTAGATATCCAAACATCCGTCCCCGTCAATTGTGTAACCCCCCCACATGTGTCATACACCGCCCCTGTATGCGTCTTGTTTGTCTTGTCTGTTAACCTACCCAACCTACCTCCCCAGCTATACCAACTTCCTGTACCTGACATACCACTCTCACCAGAAAAAAAAAAAAAAAAAAGGGCACTCTGTACCCACAAAAAAATTACGCCCCATACATAGCTTCCCATTTTGCACACATGTCTGCTGGACATGGAAACTGTCAATTACAATTGGCTGTACAACAAGTATTATTGTTGTCCTTACACCTCTCTCAGGGGTGGAAGGTTTCAAATGTCACACCAAATTACAAACATATGCACAGCTGTTGCTGATGAAGAAATGGGCAGCTATGTGCCTTACCTACATCCCTCCTGCAAAACCCGAGCTTGTTTCCCTACTGTCTTACCCTCTTTGTGACCCCTTTTTCACCACTTTCCTGTCTCCCCATTTTCATTTCTTTCAAAGAAAATAGCGCAGGTGTGCGCAAGAGTAAGCACTTTTAAGCGGTTGTAAGCAGGTGTGCGCGGAGCTGAATGGCAGTGCGCATGCTTGAGCTCCGCACAAACCAGCGATAACCCGGTTACAACTGCTTAAAAGTGCCTTAGTCACTCTGAATGACAAGTCCTGTAGTCTGCTCAAAAGCAAAATAAAATCCCACTGTCAGTCCCAAACCCAGGACCTTGGAAACAGTAGTCTGCATGACTTACCACTATGCCATGACTGCTACATGAGAACATTGTGCTACAATAAATATATCATGTAATAGTAGGAATGAATCTAAAGGGAATATAGGATGTGCAGTACACAAAGCATGTCATGTATATTTACTGTCAAATGTAGTGGATTTCTAGAATAGTAGTGTGTGAACAGAAACAGCCATGCTAGTTGGTAGCTAGTAGGTAATAATGTCACTGTAGCACTTTGCAAGCCACACACCATACTCACAGCAGGATAATCACTGCCCATACCCCACAACCTCTTACAGGAACACATCCGGACTAAGTAATAAAAAATGTGGAGCAAAGGCCCAAAAACAGGGACACATTCCAAATAATGCTACAACAAACTTAGACAGTTCAGAGAGTAACAGGTTCTAAATTTTGTTGGATGTTTGGAAGGGTATGAAGTCTGAAACTGAAATGTTTGTCACTATAGTCTGACTTGAGCCCAGAGTGAATTGCCAGAAAAAGCTGTTTATGAGATATTGACCAAAATATGAGGCAAAAATGTGGACAACCTGCAAATATCTGTACACTTGAGAGGTCTGACACTGCCATATTTGAATAGTTAATAGCCTAGCCATAGCAACAGTGACTGAGTTACATGGATGCCCCACAGACTCCCTGTGAAATGTACAAACAGTAGGCAGAAAGGTGTTACAACACATGCAATGGTAACTATGAAGTACTGAAAGTATGCACCACTTGCACGGCAGAAATAGTGTAGTAATACATATGCTCATGCTATCCCACAGTCACAACTGCAGAATACCAGACAATTTAATGGGTGTACCCCACTGATATGTACCATTCCACGAGGCAGATAAAAGATGCACCTGAGAGTCTCTGGGGCCTGCTCAGCAGCATACTCAAATACCCTAATAGATGTCAAGGCCCACACCATGGCCAGACCACACTGCATGCAGTAACACCCTAGCAGATATAGCAAGCATTCCAAGGTGTGAATGTACATGGAAATTAGGAAAGCCACAGCAACACACTACAGTCAAGACACCTCGCAGGCATACAAGTAGTGAATGTAAAGGGCAAATATTGAAGCCATAGCAACAAAGTGCAAGAGCCACTGCTATATACCAGTTACACCACATGTCCCACAGGAAAGCACACACACCCACATTAACAGTAGTAGTAGTCTTAGGTGTCAGTGTATATACACACTTAGTACAGGAAACTGGAGAAATGAATGGAGAAATGTTAATCTACGACACAGCCAGAAATATGAGAGGGATACTAACCTTTACACTCACAGAACAGTGTCCACAGCATACCAGAATGGTCCCTGCCCTTAAACTCTGAAAGGGCTATGCCTATCTCACATACCTTTTTATAGCACTGTCCTGGAATCACAGTGAGAACTGCAATCAGTACACAACTGGCTGCATGCAATTAGCAAATGCTGGCTAACAATTGGTGCAGAGGCCATCACATGGACATATGCAGATACCTACAAAAGCATGCTGTACTCCCAGTCCACACATGCAATACTTTCATTGCACCCTGTGGAGGTAGGGAGAGACAGAGAGAGAGAGAGAGAGAGAGAGAAAACATACACAAACAAAACCAGTCATCAATAACCACTGGAAAGCTGACAACTGGCAACTGGAGCAGCAGGACACCAAACCAGACGGCAACACAAGCAGCTGTGACAAACACAGGTAATGTAAAGTAATACTTTAAAAGTCTACATACTGTGAACCCTCCATATGTGTCACTGGTCTGTATCCATAAGTATATGAAGATGTGCATAGGGCAGGGGACATACAGCAACTATCAGTGAAGGCTGTACATACATATGTATGTGAGGGCATCTATGTGCACATATCAATGTAGGTTGAATGTAGGTTGTAGTGCAATGTACAAAGTAGGTTTCACAGTTATGTATGTTTAGCAGTATGTTAGTGTGTGTATACAGTTTTGTAAACAAACATGTTGATATACCTATCTATCATATGGATACGTATGTATGTCAATATATGTATGTATGTATACACATATATATATATATATATATATATATATATATATATATATATATATATATATATATATATATATATATATATATATAATATGCATATATGTATACATACATAGAGAGGGATGTAGGAATACATAGACAGATGTAGATAGATAGAATATGTAGAAACATATATATGTAATACACACATACAGATATAGATATATGTAGATACATATACATAGACAGACAGATCTGACTATCTACAGATAAGACTGTATATGACGATCTCACACTCCCCTGTCCCACCCCCTCTGTCACTCTCACCCCCTCTCTGTCACACACCCCTCTCTCCATGTCTATAGCAATATATGTACATCGATATATATATAGGTGTGTATATGTATACAGACATATATATATATATATCTATATATATATATATATATATATATATATATATATATATATATATATATATATATATATATATATATATATATATATATATACATATACATATATATATATATATATATATATATATATATATATAGAGAGAGAGAGAGAGAGATGTATATATATTCTGAGTGAGGCACATGTGTACAGATGTATTGCAACAGGTGTCTGGTGACAAAGGCATGGCGTGAACACCAGTGTCAAAGCTGGAGTACCATACCCCATTTCAAATCACCCACACCAGTAACCACCAGATATGTGATTGGCTGCCCACCACTGCATGTGTCAGGGGTGAACAGGGTCATAAATGTGTACAATAGTCCCCCCAATGATATTCACAGTGGCACACTATTCCTGGAATACCTGCACACGGTATGTGTCAGCAGACATGGTGTGTCAGCTATGGACATGTAGGTCAGTGTACCCCTCCACACCACACAATGGCTGCCACGGTATGTACCTCACATGACAGCTACAGATATGGAGAAGGACACAGTGACATGTTCAACACTGTGACAATGCACTCAAACACATTACCAATGCACAGTGACTGACAACACCACAGAGTACACACATACTACCCACATAGAGGTTACCACTCCTGGATTTACATACTTAAGTCACACCCATGACAGATGTCCAACAACCATAGTAACACCTCACACCATCCACAAACTATATGACTGCTGTGTGTCGTCCATGACACAGCAGTAGAGAGCACATGGCAGAGGTACAGGTTCCTACCCACAGATAAGACATACCTTGCAATAAACCACACAGCATTAAGAAGCAAGACTCCCCATGAGTACATGTCACACATACCCCTGCTGAATGTTAGTCAGATAGGTAATATGCCATATGAGTCACCCTGTGTAACTTTGACAGGAGCAGGTACCATCACATCACATGTGTCACAATGGTCATGGTAGCAGAACAGTATGCTGCTGTAGTCCCAGGGGCAATAGCATATTGTATTGTATTGTATTGTAATATATTGTATTGTGTTGTATTGTATTGGTATGTAGAGGTGCCTCCTTCGTGGAGTGGAACCACTGCTGCTGTATGCCAGTGTACAGGTACATATCCTGTAGTCAGGCTAGTGTTACATAATTCTTCTATATGTGTATTTAGCTCCTCTTGGAGTTCATGTAGCATGCAACCGGGGATACCATCAGGTCCCATTCATGTTGTGTTTTCTGCTTTTCTGAGGGCGGCTCTCACCTGGACATCTGTGATGACAGGGAGGTTACAGTCAGCTGGGATAAGCATGTCTTAGTTTGGGGGAAAGGGAGGGGGGAAACTTGCACTGAACCTGTCTGCCACAATGTTGCCAATATCTGTGGGTTCAGTGAATTATTTGTTGTTGTGTACTAACTATGAGCATATTGGAGGGTTTCTGACCAGGTTGCTAACATAACTGAAGAAGGCCTTGTGGTTATCTGTAGTGTCCCCGTTGATTTCCCTCTCAAAGTTGCTCATGGATGTTTGTATGAGAGAAAATAGCTCCTTACTAGTGCTGATCAGACATGCCTTCCCTTTATGGAATTATGCTCTGTCTTGCAGTAGCTCCCATCTTTTGTTATACAATCTGTCTATGGATGGGGTCCACCAGACAGGATGCTTTCCCTTTGTGGAGAGTGTCTTGGTCTTATATGGGATTGCATGATCCATGCATTCTCGGAGCTGTCCGTAGAAATCATTTGTGAAAGGGTCAGCATTGTGGGTTGTGTCCTCCACTGGCCCAGTGGGCTTAAAGGATACCATGTCAGTGTTATGAAGTGTAAAGTTTGCATTTGAAATGTTATTCACTGTAGTCGTTTGTGCTGGTGGTGGAGGTGGGATATGTATATCCAGGGCAATTAGTTTGTGGTCAGCTCACAGTAGTTGATGATGTACCCCATACCGTACCTTGATACAAACCCCCAGAGTGAGGAGGTGCTTTGGACCTGAATCAGTGTTCTGACTGCTGGGTTTGGTAGTATGTCATATGAAGTGTGCCAGGTACTGTTGCACAATTGTTGGCTGAGCACTGATACCTGGACATTTACATGTGTATGCACCAATAGACAGACAGATGCTATATATGTGAGATATGTTGTATCACAACAGTTGAGTATCATGTGTAGTATGTGTGCCAAATTCTGCTGACATATTTTGCTGATATCATGTTATTTCCTTTTACAGGACCATGGCTCACCAGCGCAATCCAGCGTACTCTGCAGCTGAGGATGAGGAGATACACCAGAGCCTGGTGCGGGATTATGCAATACTCTTTTCCCACACCAGCCATAATCAGCAGGAGAGGGCTGCACTGTGGCAAGACCTGGTCCATTGGGTAAATGACATAGGCACGCATAATAGGATATATGAGCAGGTACGACATCACTGCAGTGATTTAATCAGAAATGTCCGTCAGCATGTGTCGGATATCCACAGGCAACAGGTTGTCATAGGTGGTGGGGTGGCTACACATCCCCCACTCTCCAGACTGGAGGGACTACTCATAAGTGTTGTGGCTCCAGCCCGCCAACAACAACAACAGCAGCAGACCTGCATTATGATGGAGGCTGGAGCCACACAGCAGCAAGACTACGAGCGTGCAGGTAATATGCCATATGTATAGTTGACTGTTGTGTACACTGGTAGTTAATGCATGTGTGAGGTGTGTCCTTGGTTTGTAGCTGTCATCATAGTATTTAATGTGCAAGTGTGGTATTCTCAATATCAGCAGCTGACCTGTGAAAGGCGACTGTTGTACTACTGACCTGTATCATACTCAGTAACAATGGCACAGTTGTGCCCACTGACATTAATTTCCTCACTTCTGCAGGTCCCTCCGGTGTAACAGCAATGCAGCCTATCCATGCTGGTGAGTGTGTATCAACAATACCTTTAATAGTCTTGATAGTAATAGTAATATTAGGCTCACTGAGTAGTGCTCTGTGTATGCATGCAGGTGTGTCTGTGTCTGTGTGTTGATATCTCGCATACTGAGTAGTGTGCAAGTGTGCAACTGTGTGCAACTGTGTGCAATGGTGTGCATGTGTGCATGTGTGCATGTGTGCACGTGTGTATGTGTGCATGTGTGCACCTGTGCATGTGTGCATGTGTGCATGTGTGCACCTGTGCATGTGTGCATGTGCGCATCACTGGTAACATTGTGTAGACATTGTAAACTGTGTTTCCTGTTTCCCTCCCACAGGTTCTGGTGCTGCTCTGGTGTCATGCAGCAGGGAACCTGAATCAGGTGCCACAGGTACTGATAATGATGACATCTGTGTAATGGCACAGGAAGGTATGCCAGGGTCCGTCATTGGTCAGCCAATTGACAGTACACAGCTGTCAACCCCATCAATGCGCACAGTTATCCTGCCAATACACCCTTTGTCACCAATGTCCCTAGGTGATGGACAGGATACAGTGGGCATTGACCAGGGTAATGTGGTATCTGTGGCACATGCTTCCCCACACAGCAGCCATGGGCATGGCTCTGAGATGGTACCACACAGACAGATGTCCAGGGGTTCTCGTGGGAGCATCCGTGGGCGTACTGCCCCTGTCAGACATGCCCACAGAGGTCTTACAACCTCAGCTATGTTTTGGGCTGTCATGCAGGCACAGTCACGTATGGAACAGTACACCAGACAGGGTCTGAGGGAGCTGACAGCATGTCGCACAGCCATGACTGACAGTATGCATGACATTGCGGCTGCCATCCGTAATTTTACCGATGTCATAGACAGACGTTGTGGGGACATATTAGATCGGTACCACAACTACATGTCCATGAGCCAGGGCGATTGACGGTTGAGGCGTCGACGTGGGCGTATGCCAGCAACAGCAGCACCTGGCAGTCGTCGCAGACGACAACAGGGCTGCGGCCACCCCCATAGTGCCAGCAGCAGCCCCAGCAATGCTGGGTCTGTGCTGTCATCAGACTGCCCCGGGAGACCACGTGCACATGGCTCTGGACAGGCCTGACAGGGATCTGTATCCAGCCAATGAACACCTGCTTCTGATGACAGTACCCAGTCTGGATGGGTACCGGATACGGTCTGTAGCACCCCTGCAAGGCACAGGTACCGTGTCCATGGCCAGAGACACTGATCTGTATGACCTGGCAGGTACAGTCTGTGGCTGTCCACACACACCAGTATATGGCAGCCATGAGGTGGAACTGTGTGCATCCATACACACATGCAAATTGACAACACCTAGGGCTACCGCATATACGCACACACTGCATCAACATTGCCCCACCTTGTACTGCTGTCCCTCACCAACACACATACACATACATGTCAATTGGTGGTATCAGTGGCAGACTCAGGCATACCAAGTTCACACCCTGTGCATATGATGAAACTGTGCCACCTCCTGCAATCTGTAACATCAGTGCAGGTACAGGTTAACATGTTGCTGATGCACAGGGTGACTACATAGACGTGTAGTAATAGTATCATGTTGTTAACAGTACTGTGTGCTGATATAATTGTGGGTATATCCCAGCATGCCTGATGCAGTAAGGGTATGATTGTCTTGTACTGTTGTCTACACCCATGGTATGTACCATAGTGTATCATCTGCACATGTTGGCATACTGGTGGTAAGGATATCAACAGAAGGCTACATACATAGGTAGCACAGGGGATAAGGTAATGAAAGTATTGATACACAATGATGGACATGTAAACTGCAAGTGGTATGTTGCCCACACTGGACTCTGCAATGCGGATGTTTGAGGATGGTGATATGTGTGCAGTACTACACGACTGGTACAGGACACACAGGAGCACCCTAGCACTGCAAGCTCACATCTCATACCATGCTAGACAGCCCCAACACACAAAACTAACTTTCACAGGAGGGAGAGTCCCCATAAATGTCAGGGATACTGTGGTGGCAGGACAGGTAGCATACATCCTACTAAGTATGGAACCACTGAGTGAAGGCTCAGTGTCTGTTATTTGACGAGTATTACTGCAGGTATGAGCACCTGGTTTTCCATCCAGTTATTGTACATCCTGACGGTACATGGTCTGTACACTTGTGTGTGCTGAGACTGGACCCTAGCCATCTGACCTGTGTATTTCCATGTACATGTGTATAGTGCCTGCATATTTGCACTGTTACCTACTGGAAGTGGTACAGCTTGTTTGTTGTACAATGGACTACATGCAGCCCTGCTTACTGTAGCTTTGTTTGCATGCATGTTTGCTTGCAGTTACCCTGGAACACTGATCCCACCTGCAATGCAGAGTTACAGAGCTTCTGTGGACTCCTAGTGACATCTGCATAGCTTACTATACGTATGTCCATGTCTCACTTGACAGAACGTCATTGTTTGTCCTGTTCACATGTACGTTGCCTGTGACACATTGCAAATGACTTACCTGGCATTTGTCCACGTGAGCAGTCATATATGCCAGTGCTAACTAATCACAGGCACTACACCCTCACATACTCACCTTCTGTACCTTGTTCCCCATTGGCCCTATGTGCTGTTAATCACCATGGCAATCACAATACTATGGTAGCATGTGCAAAGGTCACTTGTCAGTCACCTCTATGGTACAGTTGTGGAATATGTGGGTCGTGTGGCAATGTCACAGCTGCCACATGTACACAGTCAACCCTCTCCCCTACACATGGACGTACAACACATGTATGAGATGCAACCACATAGCCAAACTGGGGACTAAGCACTCTGAACCCAGTACTGGCATAACCTCTCTGGTGGCATGAAATACTACAGTGACTACAATACCAGTCTGATGTAGACCTACACTGACAGCAATCTAAACACGTGAACACACTGGGCCATTTGTGGAGCCTCAGAATAGCATCCTGTGTGAGCAGCAGACACCTCTGCAGCTGGCACACAGGCATACGTTAAGCTGGAACACAGCACGTGCAACACATAGCACACAAATCCTGTGTGCCAAACAGTCACAGCCTGTACGGCTAGACAACACACCTGCTACAGCTGTGTTAGGTACCTTTATTGTCCGGTACAGTGAGGTCCCGCTCACCAGGCTGGACAAGGTGAAGGTCACAGTGATATGCCCATGGGGCACTATGGTCCACCACATAACACAAGCATACAGGTCAGTCTGAGGCATGGACACATATGACTCAGTCATTGTCCATGCCACTATGGCTGACCTGTGATGTACCTCCCTGGACTACATGATAGGGAACATGGAAGGGCTCTCTGAGCATGTGGCACAGGCTGGTAAGACCCTGACCTTGGTTGGCATCATACTCTCACCAGGAATGCTGACGTATTACTGAATGCTGATGAATTACTGTAGCTTCAACACCCTAGCTAAAAGGTTCCTAGCATGTATCACTGCATTGCTATGGAACAACTTGTTACCACTCCCACAACAGGTGAAAACATGCAGCACCTGTTCATCAACAACATGTAGACTATACGCCCCAGACCAGATGTGTATCCCTCGCTGCTAGGATGATACCATATACATCTCACACTGTATATACACATACCACATGCAGCACCCTAACATAAGACCACAGTCATAATGTTATCCAGTGCAAATACCATGTATTCACATGTGGCAGGCGTCAGACATGGGAACTATTGAAGGTCACAGGTACATATGTGTATTTGGCACACATACATCATCTGTGTCCATTGCCATTACTGGTTTAATCGATGTCATGCATTATTGTGAACAACAACCCACACACATGGGCATTCTGTGTGACAAAAACACACGTGGCATGTGTGGAATTCAAAGCCATAACTAACTGTGCTATGACAGTAGTGAGAGATGCAGTAGCAGAGCATGCTATTTGCATTACTGGGAGATTTGCCCTCTTCTGCTGTACTTGTAGGGTGCTGACATAATCTCTGTGTAGAGATTGGAATATGCAGCAGCTGGTGTGTTGTACTGGTTGGCAAAAGGGTCAGTTCTCTCACGCATGTAATTGCACACACCTTACTTACACCCCCCCACACACACTTGCCATTTACAAGATTCAAACCCCCTACCTAACTATGTTATGACACTCAAAACGGATGCATTAGCAGAGCGCGCTATTCACATTACTGGGAGGTTTCCTTTCTCCTGCTATACTTATAGGGTGCTGACATCATCAGTGTTTAGAAAGAGGAATGTGCATCCTGTAGTGTGTTCTCCTAGTTGCCAAAAGGGACATTTCTTTCATACAGAATTGCACACACACTAACCCCCCTCCACACACACTGAGCATTTGCAGGATTCAAACCCCTACCTAAGTATGTTAGGACACTCAAGACGGACGCATTAGCAGAGTACACTATTTGCATTGCTGGGAGGTTTCCCTTCTCCTGCTGTACTTATAGGGTGCTGACATCATCAGTGTTTAGAAAGGGGACTGTGCATCCTGTAATGTGTTCTCCTAGTTGCCAAAAGGGACAGTTCCCTCACACACCAACCCCGCTCACCCACACACATGGAGCATTTGCAAGATTCAAACCCCTACCTAACTATATTATGACACTTGAGCGAGATGCATTAGCAGAGCGCACTATCCGAATTACTGGGCATCTGTTGTGCACCTGCAGTATTTATAGGGGGCTGACATAATTATTTCTACAGAGGTATGTACATCTAGTACTACCTGTCAGGTGGGGGATAGCATATATATGCATTTGCAGCCACCTACTTCAAGGTCAGATATGCACATCGCACTGGCAGGTTATGTTCTATACCATGCTTCGTGACCACAGGACCTGTAACACACAACACAACCAGTTCAGACCACCCCTCCCACATCCAGGACACACACTTTGCTTCCCTGGGAACAGTGCCAAGATATGCAGGTGTTCACATACACCATTCCAGTTGTTAACATCAGGTACATGTATATTGTGTGTGGGAACTACTCAGGCCTCTACAACATTACCCTACAGCCACTACAATTTGTGAGTCCATGTGCTATGGCAGAACCACTCACCACAGCCACAAGGGGGAATACATATTGCACCTGACCATCTGCAACATGGGTACTCACTGTTCTACACCAGAGGTAGACCACCATTGTTGATATCTGACCATACCCACCTTTCCCTGGACATCTATATCCCATCCCCACCCCCAGGCAAGGTTGTCACTGCAAACAAAGTGTATTTATCAAAAGCAGACTTTACACTTGTGAAGACTGGGGTGGAAGACTTCAAAGGACCCATGCTGGGGGAGTATACAGGCCACTCTGCATAATCCTTGACAATTGCATTCTATGAGCATGTGGAAGGTTTGCATTGATCATGCTATCCCAAATATACCCATGACTCCTCCACAACAGGACACCTGTCGGGTGTACATCAGCCATATATGAGCTGTCCAACAGACAGAGTGAGCTAATACATTGCAGAGCAGTAGCCCACAGAGGGAGGACATCTCTGAACAGTACTGGAATGACACTTCAATCCCTCATAATCATCACGACAAAGTGTTGACAGTGAAATTGTCCAGACAATGCAGATAAGGCTCCCCTCAGTCTGTTATTGACGCCCACTTACTGTTAGAGGTCCTCACCAACCCTCTTCCAGCACACACCAACAACATGGATGTGGCTTAGCAAATTCAACCCCTGGGATCTCCACTGTGTCCCTGCTTGACAGAGGCACAGCACACTAGCCTCACATGGTGCTTTATGTGACCTACTTTACAGTGGCACAGTAGCCTACTGTACTGGGAAGGCAGACGTCAAGCACACTCTGGCTAAGCTGTCATTCCCTAGGGCAAACAGCCTAGTGTTGACCTCTACACCCATATGTTTAATTGTCAGAGGCACAATATTTGTTACTGATAGACTGTTTGCAGGTCTTTATTGCCATAGCATTCCCTGTTTCTATGAACAACTTGTGTATCTGTGGAAGATGTTTGAATATGAGAGGGATCCACTATATCACTTATGTCTCTGTAGTCATTTAACTGTGTGCACTGGGCAGATTGCTGTAATGTGGTTGGTTCCTGGAATAACACGTACAAATACCAGATATGTGTGGCCAACTGCTAAACTGAGATTTGGCCTAAGTGTGTGAGCATGCCCAGTTCAAGCTTTCCATGGCATGTTGTCTGACATATGTCTCATTTATCAAAGTGTGCGAGCATGCCCAGTGTGAGCTTTCCATATGTTGAACTCTGCAGCCCACCACATTTGTGGATGAGTGTGAACTTCAACAATATCTCACGTTTATGGTTGTGTGTTGTGTGTCATGTTGTGTAGTTACTGTCCAACTGCTTTGTGTCTGAACAAAACAGGGATTACACTGTGCCTGCAGGGTTTGCATGGAATACTTTGCATACAGTTGTCAACATCCTTTCATACTGACCTAACACTGTAGTACCGTATAGTGTACTGGTTCAGTACTTTCACTGTGGTGGACAGTATCCTGGGCTTTAGTCCTATCACTACTTTACATTTTCATAGTGAGCACAACAGCCTGGTTAGGGGCCAGTTGTGCACATCTGACCATGTTGCATTATGTTCAGATATGAACTACTTAAACCAGGCTTGTCGAACATTGGTAGTGTATTCCACAACATAGGTGTACATTGGCAAACACTAGCGATGTGCCCTAGGCCATTTCTAATGCTAGTCAGAGAGTGTTTGTCCTTCAGCACACATTGTAAGTGGAGTTTTCCATGACATATGTCATGGTTAGTATACTGTGCCTCCGTCTACCCGTGACATAACAGTGATACCCAGGGTAAACCTACCATCTCCCATCCACTCATCAAGATTCCTCTTGAGGAGAGTCGATGAGTGACTCTCTGGCTAACCTGTACTGGGAGTTTACTCAAGGGTGGGGGTGGCTTCTGTGTTATGGATCATTCAGTACAGCTTGTCCTATGTATGTCAGTGCTGGGGTTCAGGTCTCTCTTGTGCATAGCTCACTGCCATTCAGATTGTACAAGATGCAGCATGTTCATTGATTCCAGCTTGGACATGGCTTTATACATCAGGCACAGCTTGCCTCTGGGTGGGCAGTATGGCAGTGTGTGGAGCTGCAGTTTGTTTAATCAGGCAACACATGGCATCTGTTTAAGCTCTTTGATACTCCTGGTGAGGTACTTATGGGGACTTTACAGTTGAGGGAGGTGTCTGCTGAGGTACATGCCACAGCGGCTATTGTAGTCAATTGTAATGCTGATGAAGGATGACTGCAGAGCCACAATGACCTCCCCTTATCTAGATCTGACAACCTTCATGATTAGGTGGGTATATGGTATGTTTCTGTAACCACTACAGCCACATGCTTGTCCAATGCAGGATATCTATCAACTTGTGTCCCCAGGTCTCTCATTACATGTTAAGTACTTAATGGGTTAACACCTATGTGGTAATTGGTGGGCACTTACTGTATATCCACAGGGGTTGACTATACACTTTTCTGCAATTAGCTTGCTAACATGGCTATGGCACCAGTTGTCTGTTTCTATGTGGCCCTTTTGTGGGATGCTTGTGTCAGCTGGAGGGTCAGATATGGTGGGCAGTTTGTAGTCCTCTGCAAACATGTTCAGACACAGTCCTTCCATGTTGGCCTGTACCTATGGGACATATATACCAAACGAGGGAGGTCCCAGGACCAAGCCTTGTGGGATGCCAGTTATATCTCGTTTGTAGTCTGACATGGCTGCAGCATGTCTGACCATGTCAGTTCTGTCCTTGCTCTGGTTTGCAACCCCTCTACTGACATAGGGGTTTATATTTAAGCTGGTGAGCTTATCTATAATGAACACGTGGGGTATTGTATGGAAGCCTTTGCAAGGTCCAGCTATGCTGTGTGGACCACATTGCCCTCATCAATGACCTTAATGACTGTTACAAATGAGTCAAACATGTTTAAGGGGCAGGATCTGCACTTAAGAAAGCCACACTGGGTAGGGTCCAGTGTCAGTAGGTCCCCAATATCTTTATGTCTGCAGTACATGCTGATCCTTTCCATAGCTGTGCAGACCAAGCTTGTCAGGATTCTGGGGTGGTAGTTTGCAGTATCCATTCAGGCAACACCTTTGTTGAGAAGGACCACTGTTGTTGTACACTGCTCTTTGGGTACATATCCTGTGGTAAGGCTGACATTGAGCAGTAGTGTGATTTGGCATTCCATTCTTCTTGGACTCCATGTTGGACTCAGCCCAGGACACAATCTCATACCATTGATGCTGTGTGTTTTGCTTTGTAGATGCTGGCTGTTACCTCAACATCTGCAATGTCAGGGGGCCAGCAATCTGCTGGGATATATATTTTGCATTCTGGGGGGAGGGGTTTGCACTGCACCTATCAGGTTGGATGTTGGCAATATGTGTGTGTGTTTGGTATGTTGTTTGTAATATTTGAGTGATTCAGAGCATATCTGTGAATTCCCAACAAGGTTCCTACCATCAGTTAAGAAAGCCTTGTGATTATCCTTAGTGTCCTGTACAATTTGTATCTTCATAGGTTCATAGGTTCATACTAGGCTATCCACTCTAGGGCATTTATAAGCCTAGCCAGAGTGTGTGTGGCTTTTGCCACCCCTTGCTATGTGAATATTATGGTCATTTATGATTTACTTTACTGTGTCTCTGTCTGGATGTGACACAGTGAAGACCCCCAGTGTACATCTACGATCATCCATCCACTTGGCAAGATTCCTGTTGAAGAGTGTCAGTGAGGGGCTCTGCCTAACATGGAGTGGGATTCTGTTCCAGGGTGTAGGGAGCCTCTGGGTTATGTATCTGTCCCTCCAGCACATCCTATTTCATTATGTGTTGAGGTTGACATCTCTCACTCTCACAGCTCCGATGGCTTTGGGTTTTCTGGGGTGGAGCATGTCCATTACTCCTGTGTTGGACATGGCCTTGTACAACAGGCATACAACGCCTCTGTGTAGGCAGTATGTGAATGCATTCAACTGGGGTGTCTACAGCCAGGCAGCATATGACATATATTTGAGACCCTTTATCCTCTTGGTGAGGTACCTTTGAGGTCTTTCTAACTGCTGCAGGTGTCAGGTAAGGTACATCCGAAATGAGGCATTGTACTAGATTATGGGTCTGATAAGAGAACAGTATAGGGGCACAATGACCTCTGTTGACGTAGATGTGAATCCTTTCATGATACGGTGTCCAATATAGACATTCTTCCTAGCCACGTTGACAATGTGAGTGTCACATAACAGGTTACTGTCCACTTGTGTCCCTAGGTCCCTGATTACTCCTTCCATACATAATGGTTTACCACCTATGTGGTAATTTGTGAGTACCTTGTTTGGTATTTGGTGAGACATTCATACTGTCCAGTGTCTTCAGGATGGCTGGGTGGGGTTCCTGTGTGTGAGAGTGTGGTCTGTACAGCAGTTTTGCCTACGGTTAGTTGCACATGGGTGGTCTCCGATGCTTCGTGCATTGTCAGTTACCTGGACGTATGGGTGTCTGTGCTGGATATGGATAATCCCCCTCCTTTTATGTTTTGGTCCAGGTTTTGGGGCCATAACGCATGATATGAGGTATAACCTGGTAGTGCTGGTGTGCTGTCAGGAGGCTTGCTGCAGGTTTCTGTCACTGCATGGACATCAATGTTCTCCATACTGGGGAGGGCCTCGGGGGCATGCATATTGAGGTTTACATGTATGGCATTGGTCAGCATTACCCTTATGTTTCTTTCCACTTATGTTTTCTAGGGTGGTGGGTTAGTCTTTTCAGCCTTGCCTATGAAAGGCTCTATGGAGGTAGCAAAAGTCTTATCCAATATCCAGACGCCCAGGGGTAACAGGTGCAAGCCATCCCTGGAACAGCAGCGTGGCTTGTCAAGCATGACATCCCAAGCAGACAGACATTGGATCCCCTTGGAATGACACCAGTAATTGTGCCACTTGTTAAAGCTGATCATTCTGTGTTTGTACTGTGGCATCATTCTTGGTGAGGGTAGGATGCTGCAAACGATCAGTGTCATACCGGCCTGGACTACATAATCGGAGAGCTCATCTATGTCTCTTTTCATGTAGTCTGGGGAGGTACATCTCAGGTCATTCACGCCAGCATGGACAATGACTGCATCATATTTCTACTTGCTTTGGGGTGACCTGCATACTTGTGTTATGTGGCATATTGTAGCAGCCTACAGGCAGCTTACTGTACCCTTTCCCTTGTTCAGTCTGGTGAGCAGGACAGCAGTGTGTCTGACTATGGAATCACCTATTACAACTGTATCAGGCATGTTGTTTCTCCTTCTGGCCTGTGACTGTTTGGCACACCAGCTTTGTGTACTATGTGTTGCATGTGCTATGTTTGGAGGTTGTGGTTGCTTGGGTATCTGCTTTGGAGGCCTCTGTTGGTCTGGTGTGTTTGTAATTAGGGCCTCCGGGAATGTTTTTCTGTGTTTATGTCTTTGGTTTGCAGTTGTGATAGGTCTATGTTGGACTGGGTTTGTGGTGTGTGTGGTTACCTTCTCCTCCTGACTAGTTTTGACAGTACTGAGTTGAGGGAGCTCAGCCTCCAGTTTGGATACATGGTCGCATCTCTCACATATATTTGTATTTCTTGGGGGGAGTTGAGGGTTGTCTGTGTACTTGGGGCAGGTGTAACATTGCCTCAAGATTCACAGATTCAATTTGTTGTAGCTGGCCTTAGTGGATTGTATGTGTGGACATATTTTATTGCCATACTACTGATCAGTGATTACTTCCCTTTTTATGTTTGCTCTGTCATGTAGTAGCTTCCTCATTCTCTTGCATGGTTTCGTAATGGCTGGAGTCCACCATGCCAGATGCCTGCGTGTATGGCATTGTGTCTTGGTTTTATTTGGGATTGCATAATCCAAGCATTCCTGGCAGTGTTCATGGAATGCCTGTATAACAGGTTCTGAGGTGTGGCCCATATTTTGCACCTGCACAGGGCCTTTAATGGATTCCACATCAGTTTGGAGGAGTGCAACTTTTGCTCTACACATGTTTTTCACTGTGGTTTTCTGGCCAGGGACTGTGGTCAGGATGTGTATATCCAGTGTGATTACTCTATGGTCTGGTCTTACCAGTGAGGGATACACTTCTCATCTTGCCATCCAGTACCCATGTTGCTGATTATCACATCCAGTATGCTTACCACTCTTGTGGGAGTGGTACATTATTCCTGGGCATTTTGGTTTATGGATTCTATGAATTTTTGTCCTACAGTGTTGGAGCTAGTATAATGTTCCCAGTCTATGTCTGGGTATTTTCAGTCACCCAATATAATGTGGTTTGGAGGGCTTGATATATTCATGTATTCCAACATAGGCCAGGTGCAGTTCCTGGAGTTAGGATGGTAGTCTGTAGCAGGCTATAAACTGGGAGGCAGTTTTAGCCACTGTTACTTGACCATGGCTAGTCCATGCTGCTTCTTGTTGTGGTACCAACATGGGGGGTGTGGTTATCCTTGACAATTATTGCTAGTCACCCTCCTTTTGTAGCTTGTTCCATGTTTTGAGGTTGTACAGCACAGTATGAGGTGTAACCTGGTAGTGTTAGGATGCTGTTGTGAGCCTTGACCCTGTTTTCTGTTACAGGACAGATATCAACATTCTCCATACTGGGGGAGTTTAAACTGCATGCATCTTGCTGTTTTGACTTCTGGCATTGGGTAGCATTACATCTAGGTTCTTATCCCCTGTGATACCTATGGAGGTGGGTTTGTGTTTTGAGCCTTACCTATTCAGGACACGCTGTGGGTAACAACAGCCTTTGCCAGTATCCATAAGGCCTGGACTGATTGGTGCACGCCACCCCTAGCAGGTGGAGCATCATGTCATGCTCAGCATGTCATCCCAGGTTGGCACACATTGGATCCCCTTTGACTAACTGCAATACTTCAGCCAATTATTGCAATTGATCATCTCATCGTCATATTGTGGCATCATGCTTGGTGAGGGTAGGATGTTAGTCAGGGTCATCAAGTGTGCATATACTACATGGTGTTACATTGCTTAACACATGGCATTCATGCCTCAGGTGGTGTTGCAGGGCTGCCTCTGTCAGATGCACATACTACACTCCCTGTACATGTTTGAGAGCAGGTTATGTCATTTTAGGCATCCCTGTTATTATATGAGTGAGTCAGAGAGGGGTATCATTCCCAGGGTTCCTACTGAGCCAGTGTATGTGCTATGAGTTGCCTCTTTGCCAAGGCCAGGGCATACTGGGCACGCCTCCTTCTGCCTACTGGGGCATGCTCAGGTTGTTCCTCCTCCGAGTCACGCTCTGCCTGTGATGGCCTTGGCAATGGTGTGGGGCTGTTTGGCCCGGCCCTATGCTGGTCCTGCTGCAGCTGTTTTCGCAAGATCATATTATGTAGCATAGCACATACCATGACAATTTGGGTACATGTAGTTGGTAAGTACTGCAAGGCTCCACCAGATGTGTCTAGACACCGGAACCGTGACTTGAGCAGCCCAAACACACGCTCTATTACATTACGTGTTTGTGCACGTGCCTCATTATGGCGTTCCTGTTCAGGTGTGTGTGCGTTTCTGATGGGTGTCATCAGCCACGGCTCCAGTGTATAACCTGCATCCCCCACTAGGTGTCCATGTGGGATGTTCCCATTGGCAAATGTCTGGTACAGCTGCATCAAATGCCAGATATGGGAATCATGGTAGCTCCCAGGGCAGCCAGCACACACATTCATTATTATGCCCTGGGCATCTCACACAACCTGGCAGTTGATGGAGGGGAAGCCCCTGCGGTTAATGTAGGCCCTACCCCGCTCACCGGCTGGTGCTTTGATGCGTATGTGCGTGCAGTCTATTGCACCCACTACCTCAGGGTATTCTGCTATTTGCTGGAAGAGATGCATATTGCTGGCCAATACCTCTCAGGCATTGGGGAAATATTCATGATCACTGACATGTGCTGACATGGCATCCAGGAACTGGTGCAGTACCCTGGAGGCTGATGCCTGTGATATCCCCATCATATCACCAGTTGGTCTCTGGAAGGTACCTGTTGCTAGTATTCTTAGGCCAACACATACCTTGGTTTCCTCTGGGATGGGTTCCCCTCTGTTGGTTCTGTGTGTGAGGCGTGGCCTGCACAGCTCAACAATTTGCTGCAGGAGGTCTCTGTCCACTCTATAGCGGTCTACTATCTCCAGCTCATGTAACCCGTGGTAGGTGACCCTGGGCCTGTACACTCTTCTCCATCTCCTCACTGTGGGTTGTCTGGCACTATTTGCATTGTCACCACCCTCAGCAAGTAGCTTATGTCTCCTTATGACAGCTATGGCAGCCCCTAGCATTTCTGCTCTGAGTTCCGCTTTTTCAGTTTTCACTTCTAATAGCTTACTCCTGTCTTGCAGTGTCTCTTGAGAGAAACATCCTGCACTGCTGTTTGCAGAGTTTTAAGTGCTTGGCTGAGCTACTATTTTGCCTGTGTAATTGCCTGCTTCTAATTGTTTTCACCTGCTAGCTCCAGCAGTATTCCCTGCTAGCTTCCTACTAATTCTGTTGCTTCCTTTTTCCTTTCTGTTTCCTCAGGGGGGAGCAACGTGCATACCAGCAGAAACATGCTCACAGTGGCTTACACGCTGGCACATATGCTTACACGGTTCAGAATCTGCATATTCGGGTTAAAACACGCGCACACCAGTGCAAACAGTCTGCCAACAGGCTCCCACATGCTCAGTCTGCCTTACACGTGCGCACACTGCCCTACTCGTGCCTCATGACGCGCACACGTGCGCATGCATGCCCAGCAAGAAACTTTGGTGTAAGCAACAGTGTACACCTTCCATTTCTTGACTTTCCCATGCTTATCTTGTGGCACTCCTCTTTCCATGATATGTGTCTGACATCTGTCATGTAACACTGAACTCCAATGATCTGCATTTCTTTCTGACTTTCCCCCCTGTGATTCACCTATCTCCTACTCTATTCCTCCCCCTTATGTATCTCTTACACTACTCAGAATGTGCTCATTTGCTATGTGGCAGTGGAATTCAGTATCCTAACACTCATTTACATCAGATTGCCTACTAATGCTTAGTTACATGTCTTTGACTCAGCTTCCCCCCCTTAGCAACCACTAAACGGTGGCCATGTTGTTTTTGGTCTGCTGGTCCCTGCATTGTAAATCCATGTATTGCATAAAACCCACAATTGGGGGTTTATAACCTTCATTTTTATGTTTTATACAGCACAGCCCGTTTGTGCGGGGCTGCGCTGCATTTAAACATCGGCGATCGCCGAACACATTTTTTATTTATTTCTTATATTTGCATCGGGCTACCTTGCCAATGGCCACATATTTGGCCATTGGCATGCTGCCTGACACATATGCACCCTTTATTTGGAGCTGACATGGCTCCATTGTGTTTTTTGCAGAAACGTACTCAGTTGTCAACTGAGTACATTTCTGCAGCTAAAACGGCTCTTACACGAGCTGCTTTGGGCTTCCTGGATCGCTAATCTACCTCATTTGCATGTCTTTCAGCTGCAAGTGAGGTGATTAGCATATCCATGCCCACTCCGTGTAAGAGACGTTTTAGCTGGTCTCTTACACGGAATTTAGGGCTGTTCCTGGACCGCGAGGGCTGCTTGGAGTCTTACACTACTCTTAGACTCCATGCAAGCCTTCGTGAATCCTGCCCTTTATTTTTTTTTCTTTCAAGTGCATGCCCCAGAACTTTGAGTCAAGAAGTAGTTACAAGGTTATTTATCTGATGCCTAGTTTGTTACATGAGCTCCTGCTGTCCTCAATTTGTGAGGAAGATTTTTCTGACTGCATCATATATATAACAAATTTACACCCTGCTAGCATTTATTCTGTGTAAGAAGTAACTCACTGTTTGTAACATTAATGACATGTAAGCAGTTACATTTTTTTTCAGAAGGACAAGTGCCCTATGCAATCTGCATTCCAAGTGACCAAATATTCTGAATCGGCTCTGTCTTTCAGATAGTTTGTAAAGCATACAAACAATTTTTCACATAGCAAGCATTCCCAGACCCCAGATATTACTGTTGTTAACTACCCTTCCAGGTTAAGTCTGCTGTTTCAGTAGCCCTTATACTACACCATGAAATGTTCCATGACAACACTGCAACGAAAACCATTTTTTATCTCAACTCCTTTCAAATGTCACATTTAAGTGAGCAATTATCTAATCCCTCAAACTTTCTCCAAAGTCAGAAACTCCCATTATACCTACCTTTACTATTTGCTGTACATCCCAGTCATCTTTATTGCATCATTTTTTTCTATATTGGTGTCTGGGGGGGGGGATGAGGCTATCAATATAATTTGATGGTATTGTATACCTAATAACCAAACATTTTCTTTCCACAGTGGATCTAAATTCTTCTTTTATTTTCTAACTATATAACTGCATAAAACTATATACTACACACACACACACACATACACACACACACACACACACACACACACACACACACACACACACACACACACACACACACACACACACACACACACATCTAGATATATTTTTTTTAGGTTTTGTTGTTTTTGTTTTTTACGAAAGTGCATTTTCGAACAAATGCACTTTCGTGAAACTGCAGTAGCAAATTTACATTTTGGTGAAATGTAAATTCGATGGATCAGTAGGGATCCAAATATATACATATATATCACTCCCACAAAAAAAAGATGTGTAATGACATATTTTCTTCTTCAGTAACAGATTTTACTGGGGCTGGGCTTAAATCAACAGCAGTTTAGAAGTGCCAAGAGTACGTCTGTGTGTGTTTGTATGTGTGAGTGCATGCGTGTGTGTGATGCAGTTTGATCAAATTAGAACTGAAGTCACAGAGACTGTACTTGTTGGGGAACAAGAAAGAAATCACAGTCATTAGACATGAAGGTACAGCCAGGATTATTCATTACTATATTGCAATATGAGACTCTGATGCTAAATGAACTCACACTGGTAGAAACTCACTACAATTGCTGCCTAGCAATGGGAATGATAGAATGTGGCAGCAGTTTTACTTACATTTTTGGGGACTTCATTTATATCAGGCATTTCCTTCTATGATAGGTTACACCACCAGTACTAGCCAGTATTCTAATGGTGACAGCTTTTTCAAATTGCATATGAATGGAAGGGGGGTGATTTGAATATATAGCCTGTGCATGAAGTACTATGAAAATGTATTAGCTACATTTCCTTGCAACTCTGATGCAAGTTTTTAGTGGAAAATCAACTGCAACTTAAACAGCATTTATTTTTTTTTTTACTCCCAAAAAATAAACACAGGTGTTTTAGCTCAGTATAGCTTTTTTTACATTTTACATTCTATTGCTTGACTAAAAGATAACTGCCTGTCACATCTTACAAAACATTTCTGCCTTGATGTTTGGAAAAATGTTATTCAACTGTATGTATAGTTTAATATCTTGGTTATAATGCAGTCATTCTTTGGAACCTACTCAGCCAAGTTTGATCCAGATCAAATTGCTATTTTGAGGAGTCTGGATCACTTACTGAAAAATGGATAACCATTAAAGTTATTTTTCTTTATATCCAAGACATAATGTCATGTTTATTATTGGCAATACCTTTCACTTTAAAAAAATAAGTTATTAGATTACTTCCATCAACAGATGAAATGCCTCTTTAAATGATAATTACTGGTGCAAGGGATTTTTTTATTTTGTTTTTATTAAATCAAATGACAGGAAAAACAAGTGGTAGCTAATGCAGAATTAGAAATGCTTCACTAATTTATCATTTCTGGTGTGATGCCCACCACTGCTACCAATATGTGATGGCCACCAATATGTGTCATCCCTACACCAAGCCAGTAATCAAGGAGCTTGAATCCTCACCACTGACATTGGAGAGGGATGTGCACTTGGAATACAAATGGATACACTCAGTATTTCCAAATGCAGACCTCTATGCATCAAGTACAATTTCCCTTAGGAGCACACAGGGAACACACTCATCCAGGGGTCTGGATGTCTCTATATATGTCTCCCTCCAGGTCCCCAGTAAGACTCCCCACTGGAACACCTATAGGGTTAGGTCCTCAGCCAAGTGTCCAAGCCAAGTCCTCCAGCACCCTCCCTGTAAACACAGTGCTTCATGTCTCTGCCCCAAGTAGCTGCACACACACACACTGTGAAAGATTTGATTTTCACACACATGCACACATACCTGGGAAAGGCTGGCACAGGTTACGCGCTCTATCAACTTTGCCCAGACTATAAGGTAGATTCGCTGCCACCAGTCAGTTACTGTAACGCTATTAAAAGGGTGTCCAATTATACTGTGTAATATTAGTACTAATACAAATGGTAGTAGTTCACCAAGATGGCTAGGCCTTCTGGAGTGGCCCACGCAGTGTCACCAAATAAATATAAGTACTCTCAAAGGTTAGATACCTTCTCCAAGGACCAGCCACAATAAAATTGCAAATATAGTTGATAATAAATAAAATAACAGGAACATATTCAATATATATTTAAAGTAAAACACAGAGTTCAGATCACAGGAAATATTGAAAAGAACATTGATGGACAGACTCATACAAATAAAGAAAAGCACTCTCTAAACTAAGTTTCACTATATTCCTGACTGAATCTAAAAGAATTTTAGTGTTCCCTAGTTAATGTACTTACTACTGCAAGGCAAGATGCTGTGGGTGAGGGTTTTTCTAGTCAGGCTTTCCAAACAGAATACTACATACTCTCAGATTTCTCTTTTTAATATCTAAAATATAATTTCCAATAGAGCTGGCAGAATGATCTCATCTACTCACCTGACTCTAGGTTCTCACAGTATTCCCCTTTGAAGCTGAGACAGCAATGTAGCACAGACAGCCATAATACACATCCAAATGTTTATGGCAGTGTGTGGGACCTCCCCTCTTTTCACTGAGCTAATGGACAAAGGCTCTTTCCCATGACTATCATCTCTGGTCCTATTCAGCACTGTGGAGTGACAATTTAATGGTTTAACAGCTCATTTATATTTTCCTTATTTTTCTTAAAGTTAACTTCAGCTATGCCAGTATCCTCTATCAAAACATATATATTTAATTCAGTTACAATAATACCTGTACATTTCTCTTCATTTCAGCAGGGTGCACTGTTGATAAATTTCAACACAAGCAAAGCTCACAAATACATTTTCAGCACAAGCAGCTGTACAAAATCAGTTTGATATACAAATGACATACAGTTCTAATACATTTGTAACACAAGCATCTTGTATAAATCAGTTTAATATTCAAAGGACATATAATTCTTTACAAAACTCCAACTGGCTATGCTGGCACTTGCCCATATCATCTCACCTGGAAGCAGACTAGACTGATAGTTATTATTATTATTATTATTATTATTATCATCTGGGTCTATATATACTGGCTTCTGCAACAGAAGATGATCTGCAAATGTGTCCCAGAAGGCAACAAGTAGTAAGGAAGGATTTTTACCCCCTCAATATTTCATTCTTAAGACCAAACAACGCAACCCTTAATGTAATCTAACCTTACCCGTGCTGTGTTATTTAAGTCTCATAACACATGGGTCAGCAGATCTGCACTGGAGATTGTGACCCCACACTAACATTGGGCAATCTTGGACTCAGACAATGGAAGCCTTACTTATGCCTGGTTACAAAAGACTGATAACACATAGGTACTGCAACAGTATTTGTTTTGAACATTTTTAGCTTCTGTACAGAGCTAGACATTGATGTGTCATAAATATTAGGTAACCTAGTTCTACAGATGTTTCCCTAAATGCTGTGCTATATTTGTTAACAGTTTAAATAGTACTCCTGGCAAACTGTTTAAAATGTCAGAACTTGGAATGCTGAGTCCCAGAATGTGGAGACTGAATGACGTAAAGATTAGACTTACATATACTAAGTCCAAGATTACCTTTTCTTAGCAGGTTCCTTTTTCTCTGAGGTATGCTGATCTTGGTTTGATATAAATCAGTTAAGGATGGTGGAGAGCTTGCTTCTTACATGGGGGTGCAGTTGGGCTTACTTCCCTGGAAAAACAAATTTAAAGGAGAAGAGCGATGTTCAATTTTTACTGATTTTTTTTCCAGTCTTTTTTTTTCATAATTTCTGTACTTAGCATTGTGATATCAAAACAGAGTTTTTGTGCTGTAATCCCTACAGATTATATAACAAAGATTGTATTCATTGTGAATTGCAGAGGCTTTCAGCACTTTATGTATATATAAAAGAATGAATTAAGTTATTTTAAAGTTTGTGTGTAAAGTAATATTAGAGTGCTACCTTACTGAAATGGTTGTGCTAATAAGACAACTTGTGTTCATGCACTGCTTGTGCTTTAGTAGATACAGGTAAATGGATAATGGCATTTTTTGAAATGTATGAAAGAAGTATGTTAAACTAGAACTTGACATTCATAAATGCAAATACTGATACAGTAAAGACATTCGTAATCAAACGTCAGTGGGCTATATTCCAAATGAAAGTTGCAAATGCAATGTCTTTTGGCTTCTCCCATTAGGGATCACCACAGCAGATCACTGGTCTGCAGATTTATTGGCAGTGGAGTTTAACAGTAAAGACATTCGTAATCAAAAGTCAGTGGGCTGTATTCCAAATGAAAGTTGCAAATGCAATGTCTTTTGGCTTCTCCCATTAGGGATCACCACAGCATATCACTGGTCTGCAGATTTATTGGCAGTGGAGTTTTAACAGTGTTGAGTTGCCAGCCTGGCACCCAACCTTCACAGAAGACACACACATACAGACACACCCCTACTTGCATGTCTTTAAAACTCACTCAACTGCATGGAGGACATACAGACTCTGCACAGAAGGCACTCCAGCCTAGAATCAAACCAGAAAACCTCTTGCTGGGGGGTGACAATGCTAACCACTGCACCACCGTGGAACATCCCAAAGGAAAGTTGCAGACAGTGCAATATGCAGAAGGAAGATATTCATTCATCGGTGGTGAATGTGATTCTATAATACACACTAAAACAAGATCAAGTAATTATCTGTTCGGTGTAGGATAAATATGGACTCTGCACATGCCTCCGAGATTCCAAAACACAACAAGTGCACCTAATGTAACTTAAATGTGACATAGTCCTTTGTTGACAGCTTTATGAAGGCACTCGGAGGAGGCCAAATATGTTTCATCTTAATGCCACTATATTCCATAGATTCATAGGGAATCCTGTGGAATCCAGAAACCTTACTTAAAAAATGTAATTGGCATTTAATGCTCTATAGCAGACTGGCATACTGCAAGCCATGCTAGAGAATGATCTGCAAATGTGTCCCAAAAGGCAACCAGCTAGGCACCGAGCCAGGCCACAGTTAAACCAGCTCTCTGATGAGGAAATAATAGATAGATACAGATTAGACAAAGAGCTAGTGAAGACAATCTGTAGGAAATGTGTTCCCTATATATATATATATATATATATATATATATATATATATATATATATATATAGATATGCTCATAGTCTGCAGTGTAACTCAGTACTAATAGAAACAAAAGTATGTCTGAGTCTACATATACAATGTATAATGTAGCAATCAATGCTGGATGACAAAGATGACATTTTGTTAACTATGTAAATATGTGCTATATGTCAAGTAGCAAGTGATGCAAAGAAGCATGAAGTCACATATACATTACTGTCATCAATATCCATACTAACATGTGCCAATAACAAAAAAGTACTACATATCACAACTTGAAGTTAGTTGCCTAGGTCAGATAAATGATCAGAAAAAATCTTTGGCATCAGATGTTTGAAAAACCACTAACAGATCAATTAGTCAGTGGTCAGCACAGTGGTCATCATTGCTATAGGGTCATGTAACTTAAATGTGACATAGTCCTTTGTTGACAGCTTTATGAAGGCACTTGGAGGAGGCCAAATATGTTTCATCTTAATGCCACTATATTCCACAGATTCATAGGGAATCCTGTGGAATCCAGAAACCTTACTTAAAAAATGTAATTGGCATTTAATGCTCTATAGCAGACTGGCATACTGCAAGCCATGCTAGAGAATGATCTGCAAATGTGGCCCAAAAGGCAACCAGCTAGGCACCGAGCCAGGCCACAGTTAAGCCAGCTCTCTGATGAGGAAATAATAGATAGATACAGATTAGACAAAGAGCTAGTGAAGACAATCTGTAGGAAATGTGTTCCCTATACACACATATATATATATATATATATATATATATATATATATATATATATATATATATATATATATATATAGATAGATATATATGCTCATAGTCTGTGGTGTAACTCAGTACTAATAGAAACAAAAGTATGTCTGAGTCTACATATACAATGTATAATGTAGCAATCAATGCTGGATGACAAAGATGACATTTTGTTCACTATGTAAATATGTGCTATATGTCAAGTAGCAAGTGATGCAAAGAAGCATGAAGTCACATATACATTACTGTCATCAATATCCATACTAACATGTGCCAGTAACAAAAAAGTACTACATATCACAACTTGAAGTTAGTTGTCTAGGTCAGATAAATGATCAGAAAAAATCTTTGGCATCAGATGTTTGAAAAACCACTAACAGATCAATTAGTCAGTGGTCAGCACAGTGGTCATCATTGCTATAGGGTCAGAATGACACAACAGAACACATATTTGATCAAGTCCAGAATGCCTATGCTGATGGCTCATGCCATGGCCCTAGCTTCCCCTGCCATGTTCAGAAACATTTGGCCCACAGTGCTGCACCACACTGTGGGTAGGAACAGTGCTGTGATGTGACAGTCTGGATGTGACTGCTGGGCTCACAGCCGAGAGACCAACAATAGATGTGCATGTACATTGCAGCACAGACATTGATGTCCAAGGGCCATGTGTGGGTCTAATAAGATGGGGTCTGCCTCTCCCCACTGGAGGTAATCTGTTTAGTACAGTTAGGGCACAAAACACCCATATAGTACTATGGCACTTCTCTCACACTGCCATAACAAGGCTTTCAAAAGAGTATGCAACAGAAAGCATGATGTCATGCTGTGCAGCTAATGCTGCCATGATTTCTCCCTGTCTGTGCCTCTGACTTTTATGTAACAAACACAGCTGGTAGGCTACACAATCACTAGCACAGGCAAGTACATATAGGTCAGAGCCATGACATCGCTATGAATGTTCATGTGCCTGCTGTAACAGTAGGCGAGTTGGCAGATACCCTCTGACATATACCCATGCACATCAGCTACACTCACAATTGTAGTCTGACAGTATCATTCTGTTGTGGGGAAGAATGATCATCATTACCAGGCTCAACATATCACAGTCATCATCATATCTGTCATATGATGTTTCCCCATTATCAGAAGGCCCAGCCACATTATCCTCAATATTGGAGGCTACACTATGATCCACATAACTGTCCCATCTGGGATGGACAATAAACCTAATGCAGTGGTCTTTGTGCTATGCGCCATACTATCATAGTTAGGCACACCCCATCCCACCTCAGAATTAGTGGATGGGCTACTCTGGGGGCTGGCAGTGGATGTGCTACAAAAAGAGACAGATGACACATCACATACCCAGACAGAATTCAAATGATGTAGCATAGTACTGATACATGGGACAACCATAAGTCTACAATGCTAATGATGATATAGACTTACCAAGATGTCATGGTTGTGGATGTTTCAGGGACCCTATATTACAGAGACTGGACATGTAAGTTATATTATCAAGCAGATATGACAGATGAGGTTAATACAAATACTAAAACCTACAAAAACATGTCCTCCTTTGACTCCACCATGGATGTGAGGGTTGAAATGTCACTATCATGTAAAAAGATAGACATATTCAAATCATTATTAAGTACATAAAAGGCATCATGTAGCATTACACCTGAGGTATAAAATACAGCAAATAAGATAGACACATATCAGATAGGCGAGGATGGTGTGCAGATTACAAGTGTCAAGAGCTGGTGAAAAAATGTGATTTTCATAAGTGAAATGTAGCAGACAGATACAGTGCCTTATGAGGTATACATCCTCCCTGTTTGGTGAACATATCATCTGTTGTAATGCACATCCTGTATTATAATAAAGCATACAACAATGTCCCACAATCATGACAGCATTCAGAGGTAAGCAACAGCTATGGATGATACTAACAGGATATGGAGACACATACCCGACAAACAGTGCACATATTGGCCAGATGTACTTGTGTGGGTAACAATGCATCATAAACATCCTAGAGCACAGATGTGGTAAAGAGTGCTGCATAATATCAATCAGATGAGCAACCTTACCTGGCTTGTCTGTATGTGCAGCTTTCAGGCTCATGTCTTGCAATTATGTGTCTGGAGGGTAAAATGGCACATAAACATTGTCACAAAAAGAAATAATGCCAGCCCAGCTATCTGGAATTTTGTAAATAATTATATGTCATTTGTGAATATTAATATGATTTATATAGAAGTGTAACAAAAGGAGATACTGCCAGCACAGTTGTCTGGAATTTTGTAAATGGTTATGTGTCAGTTATGGATGTCAACATGCCTCATGTAAGATGCTTGTGTTACAGATGTATTAGAACTGTATGTCATATTGTACAGACGTGTGCTGAAGAGATATTTTGTACTGAGCAGAAATGTTTATACACTATTGCAACTGTTTAGATGTATATATTTTAACAATGGAAACTTCAACACAAGAAGTTAACTTCAGAAGAATAGTTGAGACTGGATTACGTATGGCTGGGCCATAAAAAGAGATGTTATCTTTCAGTTTCAGTGCAACAGGAGACATAATGATGTCTAGAAGTAGAAGTTTTTTATATTGTCTTTAAATGTGGGGGAATGTAAATTATTTTACGACTTCCACTATTTGCCAAAAGATCTGAAGTCTATGTATTTTCACAGGTAGATGCTGAATGCTACCAGCTGCATCAGTGGGTGTTTTCACCTGTGATAGAGTCAGATGACAAGAAGTGATGTCATACTGCAAGCTACCCCAGCAGTAATATTTGAAATATTAATTTAGAAAGTATCTGAGAGAGAGAGAGAGAGAGATAGCATTTTGTATTTTGTCTTTGATGTGACAAGAATACCCACTCACCACATCTGCCTTCTTGCTCTGTAAGTAAAGTTAACTAAAGTGCAGTAATTCTTTTAGATGTGGTCAGGAATATAGCAAAGCTTAATTTAGATGTTTTCTTTCTTTATTTGAGACTATTCTGCAATGTTGCTTTAAATATTTCCCGTGATTTTGAACTCTGATGTAACTGATTATATACTGAGTATTTTCTTGTTCTTTTATTATTTATAATTAAATATATTTAAACCTTTCATTGTGGCTGATATTTGTGAGACATATGTAAGTTCTGAGAGCACTTGCATATTTATTTGGTGACACTGTGGGCCACTCCTAATAGCCTTGTTCTTGGTCAAACTACCATTTGGATTAATAGTAACATTACACAATAAGATTGGACTCCCTTTGTTAAGGGTCTTAAAGTAGCTGATAAGAACATGGGTGGTGGCAGTGATAACTAAGGGGGCATAGCTCATAAACATGTGGCAATCTTTCCAAGGTGTGTGTGTGTGTGTGTGTGTGTGTGTGTGTGTGTGTGTGTGTGTGTGTGTGTGTGTGTGTGTGCGTGTGTTTGTGTGTGTGTGTTTGTGTATCTCAAACAGTGTGTGTGTGTCAGCTACTTGGGCAGGGACACGAAGCACTGGTTGGACAGAGAGGGTGCATGAGGTCTTGGCTTGGCCACTCAGCTGAGATCTCAACTCTATAGCTGTGTCAGTGGGACTCTTATTGGGGATCTGGAGAACGATGGAGAAACCAGTCCCAGACTGACTGTGATCTCTGTGTGCTCTTAAGGGAAATTGCACTTGATACAGAGAGCTGTATCTGGAAATACTGTGTGTGTACCTTGTCATCCACCCAATGTACATCCCCGACTGGTTCTAGTGGTGAGGATTGAGGATCCTTGATTACTGTTGCCAGTGGTGGGGAGTTACAAACATCAGCATGTGAGTATACTCCATAGTTATGAAAGGAGGCAGACACATACCACAACATAAGACATAAGATTCACATGATGGTCAGATATACCTGTGTAGCGAACAAGGCAACATAAACACCTCAGATCACTGATGTGCTAAACAGTGCTGCATAATATCAACCAAATGAACAACCTTACCTGATCGGTCTGTACTGCAGCTTCCAGGCTCTTGTCTTGCAATGATGTATCTATAGATTAAAATGGCACACAGACATTAATGTGTGAGTGCACTCCACAGTCATAACAGGAAGCAGAGACACATAACAACTATGGATCACACTAACAGGCTATGGAGACATGTGACGTGTTGCTTTTGTGCAGATGTTGTGGGACCTATGCAAATGAAAAAACAGTATCACATATGTTGCTGAGAGAGTCATGTATTTACTGTGTTGGTAAGATAACAGGTTGTAACACTTATGTTGTGCATCCACATCAGTTGTGTTTTCACATTCATGGAATACCTCTGTTGCTGGAACACAAATATACCAATATAGTACTAAATGTGAATTAATGTTTATTAATGAGTGATGGTGTATGCTGAGGAGTCTTTGAAGGTAGGACATACCTGTTCTTCCTGGAACACCTACTTCAGTACTTCCCCCATGTATCCAATGATCCTAAATGGTGGTATGATGTGAGGCCAAGAACATCATTATCTCATCTAGGCAACACAAGGGTGGTTTACATCCAGTGACATTTCTCACCCTTTCATAGTAGTGGAATCTGTTGGCTGCATGGAGGATCATCTCAGAGCAAGATCACAAGCAGGCTTGCCTGGAACTACTTTGACCACCCACAGCATTGATCATGTTTGTAAGGTCCATCCACACTTGATTCCTCCTGTCCAAGAAGGTTCTGGCCATGCTGGCACAGAGCCTTGATTCTCTCTGTGTGAAAAATTGCCTCCCCTATTTTAGTTTAACATCTGGAAAAGGGGGTGATAAGCACATCATAGACTTTATATAGGGGCTCACATGCTGACATAAAAATGTTAAAAGCATTTGTCCATTGAATTGCTCACCTCTCATTTACAATGTATAACTATGCAAAATAAGCCATGTCATGTATACCACTGTCATGTACAGATAATCTGAATGAACATGATATGTAATCCATATAAACAAACATCATCAGCACATCTACCAATCTTATATATGTCATATGTGTAGCAGGAGGATTGAAACCTATGCCAGTGGATATTGCAAGTAAAGGCCAAACACATAACTAATGTGCCACAAACCCAGTACTATAGCAATGTTGATGCCACAGGTTCATGTACATCCAGTCAGAAAGAACGTGTACCTCAAGAATGTAGGATGCATCTCATGTACTACTGCAGTCAGTGACACAGATCATAAAAATGTTACTGTCAGCATATGGTACAAACTAAACATACTGACATTTATGCAGAAACAGTGAAAAAAATCAGCATATTAAAATGAATTGTTATGCAGCAATGGCGACATATCAAGACAATAAACAGTTTACATTGAAAGTCATCCTCATGTTGCCTCTATCAGACTGACTGTACTTGAAAAATTAATTGTCAAGGTGCTGCTTACTGTGATGGATCTTAAGACACTAAGATCTTGCTGGCTGGATTCTGCTGAAATCAAAGTCTAGTTATAATTGGATTCACAGTCTGTTGCCCACAGAAACTTGTAGAATATGCACTGATGCAGCACCAAACTCTGTCACTTTAAAAGCAGTAATTAATAAATAACTTTTTTTAACAAATCACACGTACTACTGTTGCAGCTTAGTTACACTGTACTACTTTTTACTTCTTGTTCAAGATAAATGATAACTTTCCTGTACAAAATACCTCTCCTTCATTTGCTATAGTCTCTTAATAGTGGTTTTACATCCTGTTTTTCTCCTTGGTATTCTGTTTTGGTCTTTGTATGAAAACATCTGTTTGCTGGTGTTTGCAGAAAAATATGTTTTCATCCTGTAGAGAAATCTTGTGCAAATGCTGACTTGAAAGCATATCCATTCAAAATTCCTTCCTTAACAGTGCCATATGATAGAAACACATACAGATTGTTTCCTGTTGCCCATTCTTTAAGGAAGCAGGTTAGCTTTCTTACTGACAATGTGAAATGCATACATCCCATTTTTTACATTTTTGCTAAGTCTGTAAGAGGTCAGCTTTCTTGCTGACAGTGTGAAATGCATACTGATTCTGTAGGAAACCATGTCCATTAAGCAAATTCCTTATTTTTCCAGCCACAGTCATTTAGTATGGATGCTAATCACATATTGCTAAACTCTATTTCTACATTTAAGCAAGCTTTATTTTGTACCTTATTTATTTTGCATAACTGTACTTTCAACCTTAATACCCTGTTGAGCATATTCTTACAATTCCCTCTTTTTATTTTAAAACATACTCAAAACACTTTATACTGATATGTATTTTTGATCAGATTCCAATTTATGACTTAGAACTTTTTTTATTTACTCTTTGCAACGGTTGAATTAACTTTTCACTTTTATTAATCATTTTATACCAAAAGATTCTAGATAGACTAATATCTATAAGAGGCAAGAACTATGTGCTACTGCAAACATTATTTAGTGCTAAAAATATACAGTTGTAATGTCATTTTAACCATAATATTGTGGTTATATTTTTGAACTGCCATTAACACCTTGGTTGACAGTGATGTGAACATCTTAAACACCTTGGTAAAGTACTGAACTGGGCTTAGATAATAAATATTTGAATGTAATTATTTCAGTATATTTAATACTTGAGGATTTATAAAAAAATGATTTATACACTAAAGAATGCTATGTACATATTAGTCCATTAGCTGTATGAGTACAATAGTTTAATATAATTTTCCTCTAACTGGGGTAAGCAATACTAGTACAGATAAAATGATGGTGCAAAACCAGTGATTAAACTGCAATTTGAAACCAGCGATAAAATTACAACTTGACAAATTACTTTTGAACTTGTTACTTTACAATGTGTTCTTATACAGTATATATCTACACAGACTGTTTGCTTCTCATGCATTTCAATCTAGTAGGTACCATGGACCCATGTTTAAACATGGTTCTCCACTCATATGCATTGCTAGCCATTAATTTCATTTGTATTGAATCCTTCTGTGTTTGTACATACAAAGACTGTAAAGTTCATTTAGTCTAATCTACAAATTTAGTAACATTAATATCAAGCAAAATCTTAGAAAATTCTTATGTCTCTTTAGAAGTATCTAGTGGAATTGCCACCAGAGGCAACTACATACTCAGCAATTAGAAACTTTCATGCTTTTTGCATACCGACATTGTCTTGCCAAAAACAAATTAAAAATAGTGACCAGTCTTGCTCAATTTTTACATATCTTTATTCTCTCTCTTGTATAGCTTTATAGTTTAACAGGTTGTAAATACAATTTAATACTAAGCAATACAATAACAACTAGCATGATAGCTATTAGCAACTTATAAAATATCTTTTCCTGTCAGATCTAATCTGTTTACCAGTATTTCTAATGCACTAATACCTATCCCCCCCCCCAAAAAGAGCATTGTCAAGAAGGAATGAGATATTCCCGTGGATTCTCAAAAGCTTGCATACAGTGCAAGATCGGTGCAGGAGCTCAAGCAGGCAATATGTCTGCCGTGCGATCCAGGAACAGCCTGCAGGGGTGTGCACGAGCGATCCTCCACTAATCTTGCACGAACTAAGCCCTGGTCTGAAAATCACCACATTTGCAGGTGAAATCCATGCAAATGAGGTGATTTTGCAATCCATGAAGCTTGCAACAGTCCGTGCAAGACTAGTTAGTAACCGAGTACATTTCTGCAAAATCCAAAACGGAGCTGTGACAGCCCCAAATAAAGGCTGCATATTATGTAGTAAGCATGCCAATGGTGAAGTATAAAACCATTGACATTGCAAACAAAAAAATAAATACAAAATCAACATTTTTTTTAGCCCATCTCGGCTGTTTAAGCGTAGGGCAGCGTCGGTCAAATGGGATCTGGGGGAAAATAATAAAATAAACCTAAAATAAGCAGTCTAACTAAAATCAGTATTCTGCCATGCAAGTCAATGGAAGGCAGAAGACAACCTGGTCAGTGAATAGTGGTTGCTAAGGGGGGAGGCTCAGTGTAAGACATGTAACTATGTATTAGCAGGCAATCCTATGCAAATGAGGGGAAGGATAGTGAATCCCAGTTTTCCCCAGCATGCAAGTCAGGTCCCAGGAGTGTAAGAGTAGGAATAGCCTGGTGCAAGCCAAGGCATTAGGTGACATCACAGGGGGTGTGTGCCAGGCATACTGTAAGTGGACTGGAGCCCTGTGGCTCAGGTTTGCTCCTAGCTTAACACAGCTAAGCTAGGGAGGTGTCTAAACCTGCCTAGCACTCTTTACAAAGTCTAAGTGGTGTGCGTGCCATGCACCGGGTTTTACACGAAGAAAAAGAAGTTAAACCAGGAAATAGCAGCAGTGTGCACATTTTAGCACCTGCACGGTGTGCACATGGGCTTAAACAGGAAGGCAATGGGAAGGGAAAACAGCAGTAGGAAGGTAATCAAGGAAAACTAGCATAGCTGGCAGGTGAAATGTATCAGAATCAGCCAGTTACACAGGCAGCAGACCAGCGCAGAACACTATAAACTAAGCAAACACCTTCCCCCCTGGTTTTTCCCACACTCTACACCACTGGTCTAAACAAGCGGGGAACTTTTAACACTCACAACAGCAAAATTATAGGGGCTGCAATAGCTATCATAAAACTTGTGGAAGAGGCTGAGGATGATGAGGATGTGAATGCTGTCGACCAACCCACAGTGAGGAGAGGAAGAAGACTGTACAGACCCAGGGTAACCTACCAGGGGCTACATGAGCTGGCGTTAGTGGAGCACTATAGGGTGGACAGGGACCTCCTACTGCAAATTGTTGAGCTGTGCCAGCCACACCTGACACACAGAACTAACAGAGGGGAACCCATCCCAATGGATACCAAGCTATGTGTAGGCCTAAGAATACTAGCTACAGGTACCTTCCAAAGGCCAACTGGGGATAGGGTGGGGATTTCTCAGGCAGCAGCATCCAGGGTACTCCACCAGTTCCTGAATGCCATTTCAGCACATGTTGGTGAGCACGTATATTTCCCCAACATCCGTGAGGTGTTGGCCAGCAATATGCAACTGTTCCACCAAATAGCAGAATACCCTGAGGTAGTGAAAGCAATAGACTGCATGCATATATGCATCAAAGCACCACCCAGTGAGCGGGGTAGGGTCTACAGCAACCTCAAGGGTTTCCCTTCCATCAACTGCCAGGTCGTGTGTGATGCCCAGGGCATAATAATGAATGTGTGTGTGCTGGCTGCCCCGGAAGCTATCACAATTCCCACATCTGGCATCTGATGCAGCTGTACCAGAGATTTGCCAATGAGGACATCGTTCACGGTCACCTAGTGGGGAATGCTGGATATGCACTGAAGCTGTGGCTGATGACACCCATCAGAAATGCACACACGCCCAAACAAGAACTCCATAATGAGGCACACGTACAGACCAGAATTATGGTAGAGTATTTGTTTAGGATGCTCAAGTCATGGTTCCGGTGCCTGGACACATCCGGTAGAGTCTCGCAGTACTCACCAGCTACATGTACCCAAATTCTCCTTGTATATGCTATGCTACACAATATGATCCTGTGGAAACAGCTGCAACAGGAACAGCACGGAGCAGGGCCACACAGCCCCGCATCATTGTCAAGGTTTGCACAGGCACAGAGTGACTCGGAGGAGGAACAATCTGAGCCTGCCCCAGTAGGCAGAAGGAGGCATGCCCAGTATGCCCTGCCCTTGGCAAAGTGGCAACACATAGCACATACACTGACATAGGAGGGACCCAGGGAATAACACCTCTCTCCAACTCTCACATACAGTAAAAGGGATGTCAAACATTACACTACCTGTGCCTAACCATGTGTAGGGAGTGTACAATGTGCATCTGACATAGGCAGCCCTGCAGCAACACCTTCAATACTGGGAAACCCACAAGGTAAGTGACTCACACATGCCAGTCGGGGGGTGTTCACATACCCAACAACAGTCACAGCCAGGAGGACAGGTGTAGACAAACACAAACAAAGGCTGTGCTATGGCCTCTGAATGAGGAGTATGGAAAACCTTCCCCCACAGGCCTACACAGAAAGACTACAGCAGGTCAGGCAGTGGGATGTCAGTTCTGAAGTGTAGGAAGTCAGAAACTAATATGTAGGTAATTAAAAGCAAAGATCTGTAGTACACTGGTATGCCTCTAGCCAGCATGATAGGTAAGACTACAGACTAAAATGGAGTACCCAACATAGCAGTACAGTCCTAGCAAATGTGTACAAGTGTCAAGTGTGCCCTACCCATCCAAAATAGAAATGTAGTCACAGTCAGGTGTGCCCCCCTCACAATTCTGTGTATAAATGTAGAAATAGTCAGGTGTGCCCCCCATCCTACTTAAAAATATAGTAACAGTCAGGTGTGCCCCCCCCCCAAATCCTCTGCAGAAATGTAGAAATAGTCAGGTGTGCCCCCCCATCTCACGTAGAAATATAACAACAGTCAGGTGTGCCCCCCAATCCTGTGTAGAAATAGTCAGGTGTGCCCCCCATCCTATGTAGAAATATAGTAACAACCAGTTGTGCCTCCCACAATCCTGTGTAGAAATGTAGAAATAGTCAGGTGTGCCTCCCACCCCACATAGAAATATAGTAACAGTCAGGTTTGCCCCCACCCCACAATCCTGTGTAGAAATGTAGAAATAGCCAGGTGTCCCCCCATCCTAAGTAGAAATATAGTAATAGTCAGGTGTGTGTCCCCCACAATCCTGTGTAGAAATGCAGACATAGTCAGGTGTGCCCCCCCCCATCCTATGCAGAAATGTAGTAACAGTCCATGCCAAATGATTGATGGATACCCTGCAGAGACAGCATGCTACCTGTAGGTATACAACACAAAGGTCAGCACTGCAGTACAAACTACCTGGACTCGATCGACAAATTCAATACAGACAACCATACTGGGCATGCCCACATACAGAGTAATAATGTCAGTCAACAACACACTGAAAGGTCATACTAGGCATGCTCACACACAAGGCCATGCCTGCAAACACCAGTGGATCAGACATATCTGGCAGCCACAGATGTTAGTGCAGACACTCCTCAGTATGTACCACACATGCTTTGCACACACAGTGGATAGGATTACAGGCATATATGTAACACAATAAAATAAGTCAAAGGTAGACATACATAGATGTGTGGAAGAGGGTGACTGTGACAAGGAGCCATCCAGGGCTCTCCCACCCAGCACACAGCCAAAGGGCCACAACCACACGATGGTCTGATGTCACACACTGCAGATACTAGCCACCGGTATCTGTCACCATTACAGAGTATGTGGTGCACGTACCAGCTGTGCAACATGACTGTTCAAGGAAGTAGTTATCTAGCAGTTGTATACACGTACCTGTGGAATATGACCCAGGTTGTTCCCGCGTGTGGCATGTCAACCCCTAAATGAATGGGTTATGGCCCATGTGCACACAATGCCCTCCCCATAGCCCCAGTATGACAAGCCTGCTGAGGTCATCTACTGTGAAATACACCTTTGAGAGCACTGCATCCCAGTAGTCTCTGTGATGCGTCCCATAACTGAGTACTGCTATGATGTGATAAGCTAGTTAGGTAGGAGTTCTATTCCCAGCCTTGGCAACTGTTTGTGTGTATGTCTGTGTCGAAAGCAATACTTTTTAGGGTGGTCACACTCCCTACAATTGAAATGCTCTACTTTGGTAAAGCTGCTGATGTAATCCACCTAGAAATACATCCCTGGAAAGAATGTACCCTAGTAATCTCTGTGGAATGTCCCATAACTGCATACTGCTGCAGTGTAATAAAATAGTTAGGTAGGATGTCAATTCCCAGATATGGCACCTGTGTGTGTGTCTGTCTGTATAGAGAGCAATGCTTTTTAGGGTAGTCACACTCCTTACAATTCAAATGCTCATCTTTGGCAAGGCTGCTGATGTCATCCACCTAGAAATGCACCTCTGGGTAACTGTAGCTCAGTATTCTCTGTAGTGCATCCTGTAACTGTGACCTGCTGTAATATAATAAATTCGTTAGGTAGCTGTTCTAATCCCAGACATGATGCGTGTGTGTGTGTGTGTGTGTGTGTGTGTGTGTGCGTGTCTGTCTGTGTAGAGAGTAATGCTTTTTAGGGTAGTTACACTTCCTGCAATTCAAATGCTAATTTTTGGCAAGGCTGCTGATGTCATCCACCTAGAAATACACATCTGGGAAGCTCTATCCTGGTAATCTCCATAGTGTGTCCTGTAACTGCATACTGCTGTAGTGTGCTGACTTAATTAGGTAGCTGTTCTAATCCCAGATAGGGCAAGTGGCTGTTTGACTCTGTCTGTGTCGAATGCAATGCCTTCTAGGGTAGTCACACTCCCTACAATTCAAATGCTCATCTTTGGCAAGGCTGCTGATGTCATCCACCTAGAAATACACCTCTAGGAGAATGTACCTCAGTAGCTTACATGGCATGTCTTGTAACTGTGTACTGCTGTAATGTGATAAATTAGGAAGATAACTGTTCTAATCCTAGACATGGCAAGTTGGTGTCAAGTGCAATGCTTTTTAGGATAGTCACACTCCCTACAATTCAAATGCTTGCCTTTGGCAAGGCTGCTGATGTCATCCACCTAGAAATACATATCTGGGAAGCTGTAGCCCAGTAACCTCCATAGCATATCTTGTAATTGTGTACTGCTGTAGTATGATAAATTGGATCAATAGCTGTTCTACTCCCAGACATGGCAAGTGTTTGTGTGTGTGCCTGTCTGTATAGAGTGAAACGCTTTTTAGGGTAATCACACTCCATACAATTTGTATGCTCTACTTTGGCAAGACTGCTGATGTCATCCACCAAGAAATACACCTCTAGGAAGGCTGGAAGGCTGTAATTCTGTAATCTCTGTAGCATGTGCCATAACTGCATACTGCTGTCATGTGGTATAGACCCCTGTTAGGGGTTCTATACCCACGCATGTCAGCTGTGGATGTTTTGCATGTGTTTCAATGTCTGTGTAGGGAACAATGCATTTTAGGCTAGTCACACTCAATACATTTCCAATGGCCTACTTTGGCAGTCCTGCTGATGTCATCCAATGTGAAATACACCTTTGGGGAAGGACTTCTCTACTAACCCCTGTTGTGCATCCTATAACAGCTGCATGTTGTAGTGTGATATAGACTTCTGTTAGGGGTTCTATACCCACACATGTCAGTTGTGTGTGTTTCAATGTCTGTGTGGGAAACAATGCATTTTAGGCTAGTCACACTCAGTACATTTCCAATGGCCTACTTTGGCAGTCCTGCTGATGTCATCCAATGTGAAATACACATTTGAGGAAGAAGGACTCCAGTAATCACCATGGTGTGTACTATAACTGTGCAGTGCTGTAGTGTCATAAACTAGTTAGATAGGGGTTCAACTACCAGACATGGCAGGTGTGTGTGTGACACCTGGGCCCAATGTGGGGTGGATTTTGCAAATATCTTTTATGGTGGCCCTATATCACAATGTCCACTGTATAGGGATAACAGATGTGAAATAGCTGAAAGGCTGGGATGCAAATACATATCCATACATGTGACATCACGGCCACATAATCACAGTTAGCAACCCCAGTATTACCCAGAGCACACTCTCAACCCATTACACACACACACACACACACACACACACACACACACACACACACACACACACACACACACACACACACACACACACACACACATGCCGAGGCAACAGCCAATTTGTGTGTAGTACACTGCATATTGGAGACTGATAGTAACAATGGAGTGATTACAGTGGCCTACAGAGGGCATGGCACCCTGTGCACCTTCCCCCTGTTCCCCACTGGAAATCTCCAACACCTGTGGTGCCATCACATGTGACCCACAAAGTACATACCATGCCTGAAAACTTGCCTTGTATGGACAGATGCCACTGATGCCAGGGAAAGCCATTAGCATGCTATCAATGTAGGTGCAGGGTTAACCTGCTGTCCATTATCAGTTCCTGCCACAGGTGGCCAAGACTGGCACATCTGATGATAAACTGTGTACACAACATGGGCCCGACACCCCAGGCACAGTTCCACATGTCAGTGTACATGCATGTGGGAGGTATGCACATCCCAAACACCGTCCATGTCATGGACTAGAGAACACATACATGGCAAGTGATGCACAGCATTGGACACACTCAATAGCCACCCAGGTGACTGGATGGTGAATACAATACCCACCTGTATGGGCAAATACAGAAACCACAGGCCTGAGCCACAATGCAGAACATTGTCATGTGGCCTGATGCCAAGGTATACCCATCACCTAGCCTTGTATAGCCATCTGGCACAGTCGACAACCACATACCCCTGCAGAAATGCACCCATACATGTCAGTATTGGCACCCTGTGTGTTTGTGTGTGTGATGTATGATGTGTATGATCACATCCACACTCATTACAACCCCCAGTGGCATACGGAAGCATGCTGTCTGATGTCAGACACCTCCCCATACCCTTTGCCCATATAACCTCCATATGACCTCCGTGGTGCATGTGATACCTGCACAGAAATATGTTGTGGCAATCTCACTAGTGATGAGCAGTATCCCTGGCCCTGCCAAGTGTGTCAATGTGTGCGTGTCCCTGTGAGAGTGTGGCTGTGTTGACGCTGGCACCTGTTCATGTGGACAGGCATGTGTACATCACCTACCATATAGCTACCATATCCCTATTGCAGATGTCACTCACCATCACATATATGTTTTGCAGACTTCACATCAGGTAACGTATGTGGTGAATCCAACAACTGCATAGGACTGTGATAGCACTACATAGTCATCAGGGGTTTGATACCCTGTGCTGGTAGGTGTGTCACACAAACATACTTAGGTTTCACTCGCCCACTCCTCCCTGACTTGTCAATGCCTCTGTCTGCCTCCCACTCTGGTAGATGTGGGGACCTATACCTGCTTTTTTTAGGCAGCAGCATGTGTATTTTAGGCAATGCTCATGATCAGCTGATGGCCTCTGCATGAATTGCAACCCTCCTTTAGCTGATTCCATATGGAACAGCTGTGGTAACATTCCCATAGCCAATTGCATGGAAACACACTCCAGTATCTAGGAACATCATGTTGTTGTTGATCCTTTTCATTCACTGTGAGCAGGAACTCATTCTGTTGTTTGGCAAACAGCATCTCAGATGGAGTGGGTTTTTACTTCTGACAACATACACTGTGGAAACAGGCCAACACACAGGAGGGGGGATGTGCCTGGCCTGACTACAGACTGTAAGTGCTGCTATACTGCATTTGGAGTAATGTTGGTTTAACAGGGTGTGTGCAATTATGGCTGTACTACATGTATTAATACTTGCCATGTCAGTTGTATGTTTATGAGGACTCCCCATCTGTAGGATCATCTGCAGACTGGGCAGTGTCTGGTGCCTTTGGTGTCATTTGTTACCCACAGAACATGTACCTGTGAACTGCAGAAGGTAGTGTGAGGATTGCAGTCTGTAGATGGTGAAAGCCATGACAGTTACTGAGTTCATATCCCTCATAGGACATATGTTGCAACAAACTCTGTTACAAGAGTAAATGTATGATGTTATCACAGCAATATGTCAATATTGGCCCTGTGTATGTGCTTCCAGTCACACCTCAGTCAACCTTTGTACACATGTCATGCATTAAGAGGTGCATATGTGCTGTATATCATAATTAATGAGTGTCAACATATCTGATAACAAGCCAGTGAGATATCAGACTGCTACACATGTTATGTACAGTAGGGGTTATATTTGATGACATAACCTGGACATACTGTGGTTGTTTGTACAGTGCTGAGGTCTGTGTACTTATGGTGAATGTCGACACTGTATGTATTGTTAATATGTGCCTTGGCCTGTGTACAGACTGTGGTAGTTATCAGCTTCCAAGGTCCGTCCTATCTGATGTTACATGCTGCTCCACTGTATGTTACCGTATTGGCTTACATGTTTGTAGGGCCATACATACACATGTCCCATACCACAGTCAGCCAACAGACCAAACTGTGTAGTGGTCCAGTATATGTAGGGTTAGTGTGTGAGTGGCACATATGAGGATGGTATCAAACAGATAGTCCATATAGTGTAATATTATGCTAGCTTGCCATATGTGGCTGTGTTCTCATTGGTTGTAGTTATACACTTTCACACAGGTGTATCTTAAACTGTACTGTGACATGCCTGTTCAGCCTGCTATATATGCAGGTACATGTGCATTCCCCTATATGAGATGTAGGCCAGTGTTGAGCCAGTCTACCTGTAGCCTGCACAATGCATTGTTAAATGCCTAGCAGCTTAGTGTACTTACTCAGTGAGATGTCATGTGCAGATACTTGCCAGATGTACTGCTGCTGGGCCTCCCTTAACAGTCATGTATGTTAGACAGAGCAGTAGGATGCTGTACAGATGTATGTCAATATCTAGTGGGTAGTATGAGGCCATAGCACCCCTGTACCAATGGTTATTACGTGTCAGGCCAGACAGGGGTGTGTGGATGCATAACCTATGGTGGCATATGTATACCAGTCATTATGTTTTATACCCATCTAAATGGCTGTTGACATCCATATTGTCAGGCATGGTACACCTGTTTAACACTAAGAGGTTTTGTGTATACCTCGGGACTGTACAGATTGTGTCAGAATGTCCACACATATTGGCCAATATGTCTGCTGCAGTCAACAGGGGCAATACATGCTAGTAGCGGTAATTTACTATGATGTCCTTAGGATGTCTGTCAGTAGCCAGTGGCACACATATGGAAAGCAGATGTGACCGCCCACACACACCATCTCTGTGAAGACAATCCCAATTACAGTAGCAATAGTGTATAGAACTGTAATAGCACACAAATAAAGGTTTTCCATTTCTGCAAACCTGTGTGTGGTGTTTTGTCCTATGACCTCTCTGTGGGTATATGTTGCAGGCAATGACTGTCATTTGTATGGGTGGCCCATACAGTGTCCAGTTGTTCAGGTGTGTACTGTAGGCATAGTGGCTGTTCCATATTTTGTGCACCTTCTACAAATGTATCTTACTGTACATATTTCTGCTTGTGTATGTGTAGTCACATGTATATATATATATATATATATATATATATATATATATATATATATATATCTGTATCTGCATATATGTGTCTGTGTATATGTATCCTGGGGATGATGATAGCTTCCACAGTTTACATTTCCTATGGGAGCCAGACTGTACTGCATGATATGTTACCAATACCAGCCTGACATCATATAGGTGGGATGCAGTACTGTTAACATCTTGTGCCCATGTCATGTCAGGTCCTGGTTATGGGATCTGCAACACTCGGTAGTATATTGCAGGGTGGACATGTTTGGCTGTGGGGGGGTATGCCTATCCATACAAGGCGTATATTGTTTGGGGCATCTCAACCCCATTAACAGTGCATGTGGGCATATTTGTTTTTGTTAATCTACCATTGCTATCTACAGATGGATGGCCACATATACCTATATAGATATATATATCTTCTTACATATATATATGACTATGTCAGTATATACCAAATTAGATATATATCTGCGTACATATATGTACCTTGCTGTGTATATGTAGACATATATGTGTAGATATATATATATGTGTTGATGTAGGCATTTGCATGTACATATGTTCATATATATTTTTATGTATGTATATATTTATAAATATACCTACATATATATATATATATATATATATATATATATATATATATATATATATCGACATATATAGATATGTTGTATCTGTTTAGATATTAATATATTTACACACACACACACACACACACACACACACACACACACACACACACACACACACACACACACACATACATCTAGATGTTGATATACATTCTCTATACTGTTGCATGACTGTACTGGATGATATGTCACTAAAAAACACCAAATTTATGTATATCTGTCATGGCTTAGTGATAAATCACTTTGTCTATGGCGTGCAGGGTTCTGGATTTGAGCCTTGCAGAGGCTGCTTATTTTGTTGCTGGGTAGAACATGGGCTGTTGGATACAGAATGATTAAGGAACTTTAAAACAGTTGTAAGCGGGTTTGCACAGGTTTGCACAGAGCTAAGCACTGCTAACTTCCTGTTACAGCTTCTTACACTCAGCTTCTAAATTGCTTAGTCTGTGTAGGCAGTGCTTACCCCCACTCAAATGCACTTAAACACGCTTACTTTTGCTTACATATGCTTACTACTGCTTATTTGTGCTTAAACTTGATTACTAGTGCCTTATTCATTATGACACTGATACTTCAGATGTGCATTACCTGCAGTACTCCAGTTCATAAATATATGTTATTTAGTAGGTTTTGCAACAAAAATATTGGTTATAACATGCTTGGCCATGTAAAACAAACTGTGCTGCAGTGGGACTCAAACTGGGAATGCTTTCTCATTAGGTGAATGATCTGCTCAATACACTATTGCTGTGCTGCTTCATTTGCATATATCTTCTTTGTTATCCTCTTCAGCCTTTTAAGCTACTTTAACCATAGCTAAGCGATGAGCACACCCGTGCACCTACAGTTAGCTGTACTTGGAATTTAAAAAAAAAATGGGTTTCTTCATTTGATTTTTATGTACTGTTGCTGTTGTACACATGGGGAACTGTTGGTGGGGATATGCAGACACCTATGAGTGATCTCGCTAATTTCTTACCACTTTTTGCTGTTCTACATTGCAGGGGCATGTTTATTCTGACAACTCTGCTCTCAGACACGCCCCCTGCACTCATACACGCTCCTTGTAAGCCTAGGAGCTTGGGCAGCGCACTTCCATTAATATGCATGGCGTGCTGCCATCCTCCTCCTAAACGGGCACTTCCATGCAGGACTAAGCTAGTCCTGCACAGAAGATTAGTGAATCTGTGGGATTATTTTTCTTCCTGTAGCTCTACTTTTAAACCCTTCTGCAGTGCTGCTTAAACATTAAATGTAAAACTGAGAAAGTACCCGTCCTCTTGTAGTATTGCAGTATTGTTTATTTGCTTTATGCTGTGAGAATAGAATGTATGTCAGCCCAACACTTTGGTTATACATTTGCTTTATTATGTTACTAACAAACTATGGACCTTTGTCTGATTTGATCATTTTTTATAAAGTTTTTGCTGTTTACCCTCCTACATAATTGATTTGAGATGTATGTATATTATCGCCCATGTGCTGGCTATACTTGATATAACTGAGGTTTTTTACTTTTAACATTTACTTGGTTATCAGTGACATGTATGAATAATTGTGACATTTTATTACAATTACCAAATAGCGTTGCATCGAAAAACTAAAGCCACTTGTCTGGCAATCAGTCTTGTTTTACGCCTTATCTGCTCAATATTTCCTGTAACTATTTATCCAGTCTGGGAAGGTCTGAGCTCACATTTTAGACTCTGTAGACCATAGTTAACCCTTTTAGCATTTTCCTTTAATCATGTGTTAATACACTTGCAATTTGATAGTAAAATGCAGTTATAAAACACTTAGAAATATAAGTATTTGTGATTTGCATAAAGATGCATTTATACTACATAACTAGACATTACTTTACAATTAGCTTACATATTTTTTTTAACTTTGACCAGAATTTTTTTTTTATTTAACTGCTCTGAATTTCATTTTAGAAAGACTGCTTGATTAATACCATCTGTGATTTTATTTCTTTTTAAAATTCAGAACTTTAACTGTTTGGTAGGGTGTTACTATACAATTATAAAAAATTGTAAAAAAACAAAATAGATAGCTTAACTAGCACATGTTTATATTTACATGATTTACATTTGCTGTTGTCTGCCTTTTTGTGCATTTTAACAGATGTACTTTAGATGAAAAGAAAATGCATACATGTCAGTCTTGTGACTTCAGATTTTTATTAATAACTATTTGCATTTGATTTGTATGCACTAGAACTGTTTTGTGTACCTTTTGACTATGCTTGAGAATGGCAGTCATATGCTCTACTTTACTGTAGTACTGATAAATGTCTTGCTTTAATTGAATGAAAGTTTTAAATCATTTGGGAATGATTTTTCCATACATCAGATCCTACCATGTATGATTAACCATTTTCAAAACACAAACACTATAAAATATATCTCTTTTGTACAGATCAGCTGTAGATTCCTGCACTTTTGCAATGTTTTCTTAAGCTCAGCTATTGTATGCAGGAAGTCAGTCTCTGTCAGTTCAACTAATTTATTTTCTTTATCCTGTAACTGCTGTTCAAGAGTTTCCTGTAATGTTGCACAGTCTTTCTGGCATTTTCAGTAACCTATTCTGCTGAATCTATAACTCCTATGCAGTTTTGAAAAAATGTGTGGGCAACTTGTCTAATCATCCTGAACTCATTGTGCCTCCCCCGGATTTACTAATCTTCCATGCAGGACTAGTCTAGTCCTGCACAGAATTCCCCTTTTAGGAGCAGGATGGCAGTGTGCCATGCATATTAATGAAGGTGTGCTGCCCAAGCTCCCAGGCTTACATGGAGCGTGTACAAGTGCAGGGGGCATGTCTGAGAGCAGAGCTCTCAGAACAAACATGCCCCTGCAATGCTGAACAGCTGAAAGAGGAAACAAATGAGCGAGACCACTCATAGGTGTCCACATATCCCCACTAACAGTCCTCCATGTGTACGACAGCAACAGGACATAAAAATCAAAAGAAGAAACGCATGTATTGTCTTCTAAAACTCCAAGTACAGCTAACTATAGGTGTGCATGTGTGCCCATTGCTTAGCTACAGTTAAAGCAGCAGAAAAGTCTGAAGAGGATAACAAGGAAGATATATGCAAATGAAGCATCTCAGCAATAGTGTAATGGGCAGAGCGGTCACCTAACGAGCAGGCATTAACAGTTTGAGTTCCACTGTAGCACAGTCTAATTTACATGGCAAAGCATGGTATAAGCAATATTTGCATTACAAAATCCACTAAATAACATATATTTATGAACTGGAGTACTGCAGGAACTGCACATGTGAAGAGTCAGTATCATAATGAATAAGGCAGCAGTAAGTAGGCATAAGTGCAGATAAGCAGTTGTAAGCATATGTAAGCACTAGTAAGTGTGTGCAAGTGCATTTGCACAAGGGTAAGCACTGCCTCCACAGATTAAGCAAAGGAGAAGTGAACTGGGTGTAAGAAAAAGTGACCAGAAGTTAGCAGTGTTTACCTCCGCGCAAACCCGCTTACAACCGCTTTAAAGTGCCTTAATCACCCTGTATCCAACGGCTGGTGTTCTGCCCAGCAACAAAATAAACAGCCTCTGCAAGGCTGAAACTCAGGAC
>NC_056736.1:504648907-504801407 GCF_019279795.1 Protopterus annectens
AGCTGTTGCTGTAGAAGAAATGGCCAGCTGTGGACCTTCCCTTCAGCCTTCCTGCACATCCCTGGATAATTCCTCTACTATCTCTCTCTCTTTGTGCCCCATGAGCACCACTTACCTATCAACCCTACCCACATGTATTACCTCAGCTGTCCCACAGGATATATGCAAATAACACATGAAAGAACACCACAAGCACACTTGGATCAGCACATGCTCACCACCTGGTGAAGTCCCCCCCACCCAACTTACACTCTATACCCCTATATCAACTAGTAAAACCAACACCTCTTGTCATGCCTCGCATACAAATCCTAAAATCCGTCAAACCTTCCCTATTGCTCCCCTACCAATTATTCCAACAGGCTACTATACAAGTTACAATGTCACCCCCTCTACCTACCTACCTACTCCTTCACTATTCTCTTTTAATCTACCACACAGGTATGGAATAACTAAACCTAACCTGAATACCTGAGTGTAACCTATCCAGAACTGTTAAACTGGAATTCAACTTCACCTTAAACTGACCTTTGTCAACAGTCATACCTGACGTGTAAACCTGACCTAAGCATGTATAATACTGACATGTTAACATGAACTAAGGATGAAGAATGTGGTACATAGCTATGTTAAGTCTGTTACTCTCTGTGAATGTGAACACCTCAGTATTACTTGAAATGAGTAGCTGGAGTTTACTGTGGAGCTCTACTCCCCAGGCCACTGCTGACAATGGACAAGCATCCAGTCGGATTGTCCCGGTCAACAAATGTAAACTAAATACATGAAGTAGCACAGGGGTATGCAGGAGCAGGCGGGTTTAAGCCTGTTTTGGTGGCGGTAAGCAATGCCCACACTGGTTAAGCAATGTAGAAATGAACTCAGTGTAAGATGCCGCAACCGGAGGTCAGCAATGCTGAGCCTCATGCAAACCAGTGAATACCCACCTACAATTGCTCTACAGTGCCTTAGTCACTCTGTAGTCAACAGCTCTTGTCATGCCCATCAACAAAATAACCTGCACTCCCAGGTTGCAACCCCCTGCCCATGCACACTATAGTCTAAGTGAATTACCACTAAACCATGGCAGATGCACATTCAGCTGCTATCACAAACATATCATCCAGCACAGTAATTCAACAGTATAGGAAATGTATGTAAGTATGTAGATTAATACCAGCAAACATGTGTACTTTGCTCAATCACAGTATTTTGAGCAGTCTATGTGTATCAAAGAACAGTGCCTGCCCAATCATACTGTGAGAACAGTAGTCTTGCATAATACTGAAGAGGATAATGAAAAACAGTGCAAGCCGTGGGGGCATTTGGGGATGCTTCATGCACAGAATGTCACACCTGGGATGTCGGTTCCGGGGAAATGAGAGATGAGGCTGGCCAGGTATGTGAGAAAACCGCTGCTTCTCAAACCTCTAGCAGGATGCTACCAGTGGGCGAAACAGTGTAGACCAGCTAAGTCTACTCTTGACACAACAACAGGTCCCTGGTGGGACGAACCAAAAATTGTGAGTCACATCACTGTCTCCACCAGTATCAGAGGAGGATAAAGGGAAGGTTCATATGTATGTTTACTAAACAGATGAAGAGCCTGCAGAAGCTTGGGTTGACACAGTATACTGGAGGAGTACCAAGACGTGCAGAGAGGGAAATGTGTGGAGGTGTGATATGGCTGGGCTAGCAACTGGAGAATGGATGAATGCTGTGTGCATGGAGCCTGCGGGCCGGGAGAAGGAAACATGCATATGACATTATGATAGAAATACGCAAATGAAATAGAACAGCAATAGTGCAGTGGGTAGAGCATCCGACCAAACAACAGGCATTCCCGGTTCGAGTCCTACTTTAGCACAGTCAATTTTACATGGCAAAGCACGTTATAATCAATAGTTTTGTTGCAAAACTCACTAAATAGCATATATATATATATATATCTATATATATATATATATTTATATATATATATGTGTATATATATATATATATATATGTATATATATATATATATATATATATATATATATATATATATATATATACTGGAGTACCGCAAGAAATGCACATGTGACGTACCAGTGTCAGATGGAATAAGGCACTAGTAAGCAGGTGTAAGCACAAATAAGCAATAGCAAGCATATGTATGCACTAGTAAGTGGGTTTAAGGCTTTACAACTGCTTTAAAGTGCCTTAATCACTCTGTATCCAACGGGCCTTTGTCAACCCAGCAACAAAATAAACAGCCATGCGGGTCACAAACCCAGGACTCTATACACCATAGTCCCAGTAGCTATCCACCAAGCCATCACAGAGGTACAGAAGAATGAGGTAGTAGTAAACATGTCCCACCATAGCATAACCAAACTGAACCTGTGAAAGGCAACAATAGACAGTCATATGTGCCATAACTGACTACAGAACATACATATGTGAACTGGAGTACTGCAGTAAGTCCAGATGTGAGGTGTTATTGTAATTAAGTGTAGAAGTTCCCAGAACCCCATACAGTGTACATGTCTCAGGGATACAGGACACATATATAACAATTGATGAAGGGGAAATCAATGCCAAAATGCAAATATCATGCATACAAATAATACTCACTGCTAAGAGTAGCACAGCACTGCCGTCCGGATGACTGGCAAGATACTACCAGTGGAGACACAGTGTCAACCTGCTAAGTCTAATCTTAAACAAACGCATGTTCATCCTTGGTGGGACGACCCAAAAATGCTGCTAAAAAGAGTACTTGAGGTAATGTACCATGCCTCAAAGGTAAGCAAAGATGGTAATGTATGTTTGCGGACTACATGTGTGGTAAGCCTGAAGATCCATGGGTTGGGACAACTCACACAAAGAGTCCTGAGAAGTGGAGAGTGGGCAATGTGTAGTGGTGTGGTTAGATTTGGTTGGAAACTGTTGGAAGGATGATTGATGTGGAGGAGGAACAGGGGGGAGGAAATGATGGGTATGACATTATGGACCGAGGCATGTCGGGGTTGGATGAACCCATACTAATGGGACCGGACCATGGATGTCGGCGAGAAAGGAGGGGGGGCACAGGGAAGGTACTGAGACATACCATTTTTCATGCCAAACCATGTTATAGGTAATATGTATGTTGCATAACCCACGGAATAACATATATATATATATATATATATATATATATATATATATATATATGAACTGGAGTACTGCGGCCACGAAATAACACACACACACACACACACACACACACACACACACACACACACACACACACACACATATATATATATATATATATATATATATATATATATATATATATATATATATATATAAACTGGAGTACTGCAGGAAATGCACATGTAAGGTGTCGGTATCATACTGCATAAAGCAGTAGTTAGGTTATGGTGTACAGCACATACGCACCACGTCATGAACGACATATGTATACAAGTTGACAGGTTTGTGGCTGGCAGCACATACACAGGGCCAATAATGACATGTTGCTATGATAACCTCATACATATACTGTTGTAACAGGGTTTGTGGCAACATATGCTCTATGAGGGATAAGAAGCCGGTAACTGTCACGGCATTCACCATCTACAGACTGCAATCCTCACACTACCATCTGCAGTCCACAGATTGATGTTCCATTGGTAACACATGAAACCACACACACAACACACTGCCCTGTCTGCAGCTGACCCTGCAGATGGGAATTCCACATAAACATGGAACTGACATGGCAGGTATGGAGACATGTAGGAAAGTCATATCCACACAGACACTGTTAAACCAACAGTACTCCACATGCAGTATAGCAGCACTTACAGTCTATAGTCAGGTCAGGCACATACCCCTCCTGTGTGTTGCCCTGTTTCCACAGTGTATGTTGTTAGAGGTAAATTCCCAATCCATCTCAGAAGCTGTTTGCCAACCAAAAGATCTAGTTCCTGCTCACAGTGAATGACAAGGGCCAACACCAACATGATGTTCCTAGATATTGGAGTGTGTTTCCATGCAATTGGCTATGGGAATGTTACCACAGTTCATGCAGAAGCCATCAGCTGATTCTGAGCATCACTTAAAATACACATGCTGCTGCCTAAGCAAAGTAGGTGTAGGTCTCCACATCTACCAGAGAGGGAGTGTGAGATGCAGACAGAGGCAAAGACTTGTCAGGGAGGGGTGGGAGAGTAAAACTGCAGCTTGTTTGTATCACACACCTACCAGCACAGAGTATCAACCCCCTGACAACTATGCAGTGCTATCACAGTTTGATACAGTTATTGGATGCGCCACATGGGTTACTTGTTGTGGAGCCCTCAGAACGTATATGTGATGGTGAGTGACATCTGCAACATGGATATGGTAGCTATACGGTAGGTGACATACATGTGCCTGTCCGCATGAACAGGTGCCAGCATCAACACAGCCACACTCTCACAAGGACACACACACATTGACACACTTGGCAGGGCCAGGAGTACAACTCATCTGTAGCGGGATTGCCAGATCACATCACTGTGCAATTATCACATGCACCACACAGGTCATACGGAGGTTGTATGGGAAAAAGGTATGAAGAGGTGTCTGACATCAGACAGCATGCTTCAGTATGCCCATGGGGGTTGTAGTGAGTGTGGATGTGAACATATGCACCATACAACACACAGACAGATACACAGGGTGACAGTACTGACAAGCATGGTTGGATGTCTGTATGGGTGTGTGGTGGTCGACTGTGGCAGCAGGCTATACAAGGGTAGGAGATGAGTATAACTTGGCATCAGGCCACATGACAATGGTCCGCATTGTGGCTCAGGGCTGTAGTGTCTGCATTTGCCCACACAGGTGGGTATTGTATCCCCATCCATTCACCTGGGTGCCTATTGCCTGTGGCCAAAGCTGTGCATCGCTTGCCATGTATGTGTACCTTAGTCCATGACATGGACGGTGTCTGGTTTGTGCACACCTCCCACATGCATGTACAGTGACATGTGGAACTGTACCTGGGGTGTCTGGCCCATGTCGTGAACACAGATTAGCATCATTTGTGCCAGTCTTGCCCACCTGTGGCAGGGACCAGTAATGGGCAGCAGGTTTACTCTGCACCTACATTGATAGCATGCTAACATAATTTCCTGGTTTCAGTCACATCTGTCCATACAAGGCATGTTGTCAGGCATGGTATGTCCATTGTGGGTCACATTTGATGGTACCACAGGTGGTGCAGGTGTCCATTGAGGAACATGGGGGAGGTGCACTGTCAGCATGCATGTGCATATTGAACAGATGGACAGGGTGACATGCCCTCTGTAGCCCACTGCTATCACTCCATAGTTACTAGCAGTGGCCAATATGCAGTGTACTACCCACATATTGGCTGTTGCCTAGGCATGTGTGTGTGTATATGAAACATGGATTGGGAATGTGCTCTGAGTAATACTGGGGTTGCTAACTGTGATTGCCTGGTCTTGATGTTACATGTATGGGTATGGCTTTGCACCCCAACCTCTTAGCTATTTCACACTTGGTATCCCTGTACGGTGGACATTGTGATATATAGTTGGGCCACCATATAAGAAATGTGCAAAACCCACTCCACATTGGCCACACACTCACAACCACCTCTACACAGGATACAAGTTACAAACACACACACACACACACACACACACACACACACACACACACACACACACACACACACACACACACACACACAGACACACGCACACCTGTCATGTTTGGGAGTAGAATTCCTATTTAACTAGTTTATTACACCACAGCACTATGCAGTTATAGTACGCGCCATGCACATTACTGAAATACTCCTTCCCCAAAAGTGTGTTTCACAATGAATGACATAAGCAGGATTGCCAAAGTAGGCCATTTGAAATGTACTGTGGATGACTAGCCTAAAATGCATTGCTCCCTACATAGACAGTGACACACACACAAAACATCCACATCTGATATGTGTGGGTATAGAATCCCTGACAGAGGACTATATTATACTACAGCATGGAGCTGTTACAGGACGCACCATGGGGTTACTAGAAAACAACGTCCCCAAAGCTGTATCTCACAATGAATGACATCAGCAGGATTGCCAGATTAGGCCATGTGAAATGTACTGAGTGTGACTAGCCTATAATGCAATGCTTCATATACAGACTTTGAAACACACACAAAACATCCAGAACTGCCATGGGTGGGGATGAAACCTTACCACAGTTCTAAATCACAATCCAGCAGTACGCAGTTACAGGACGCGCTACGGAGACTACTGGGCTACAACCTTCCCAGAGGTGTATTTCTAGGTGGGTGACATCAGCAGCCTTGCCTAAGTTGAGTATTTTAATCATAAGGAGTGTGAGTAGCCTATAAAATATTGCTCGTTACACAGTCAGAGACAGACAGACACAGACACAAACACACACACACACTCACAGTTGGCAAGTCTGGGGTCAGAACACCTACCTAGCCACAGTACAGCAGTATGCAGTTACAGGATGAGCTAGGGAGACTACTGGGCTATAACCTTCCCAGAGGTGTATTTCTAGGTGGGTAACATCAGCAGCCTTGCCTAAGTTGAGTATTTTAATCATAAGGAGTGTGAGTACCCTAAAAGCCATTGCTCTCTACACAGTCAAAGACAGACAGACAGACACACACAGACAGTTGCCAAATCTGGGGTTAGAACACCTACCTAACTACATTATCACACTACAGCAGTACGCAGTTACAGGATGCACTACGGAGATTACTGGGCTACACCCTTCCCAGAGGGGTATTTCTAGGTGGGTGACATCAGCAGCCTTGCCTAAGTTGAATATTTTAATTGTAAGGAGTGTGAGTATGCTAAAAAGAATTACACTCTACACAGTCAGAGACAGAGAGACACGCACACAAACACACACTCACTCACCAACTCTGGAGTTAGAACACCTACCTAGCTACTTTATCACACTACAGCAGTACGCAGTTACAGGACATGCTACAGAGATTACTGGGTTGCAACCTTCCCAGAGGTGTATTTCTAGGTGGGTGACATCAGCAGCCTTGCCTAGGTTGAGTATTTTAATTTTAAGGAGTGTCTGTACCCTAAAAGGCATTGCTCTCTACAAAGTCAATGACAGACAAACACGCACATAAACGCACAATTGCCAAGTCTGGGGTTAGAACACCTACCGAGGTACTTTATCACACTACAGCAGTACACAGTTACAGCACACACTATGGAGATTACTGGGCTACAATTTTCCCAGAGGTTTATTTCTAGGTGGGTGACATCAGCAGCCTTGCCAAAGTTGAATATTTGAATTGTAAGGAGTGTGAGTACCCTAAAAAGCATTGTACTCTACACAGTCAGAGACAGACAGACACGCACACACTCAGTTGCCAAGTCGGGGGTTAGAATACCTACCTAGCTACTTTATCACACTACAGTAGTATGCAGCTAGGGAATGTGCCACAGAGATTACTGGGCTACAACTCTCCCAAAGGTGTATTTCACATTGGATTAGCTCAGCAGGCTTGTCATAGTAGGGCTATGGGGAGGGCAGTGTGTGCATGGGCCATAACCCATTCATGCACAGGTTTACATGCCACATGCAGGCACACATGGCGTCATATGTCACAGATACGTGTATACCGCTGCTAGATGACTACTTCCTTGTACAGTCATGTTGCACAGCTGGCACATGCACCACATAGTCTGTAATGCTGACAGATACTGGTGGCTAGTATCTGCAGTGAGTGACACGTGCACCTCATGTGTTTGGGGCCCTTTGGCTGTGTGCTGGGTGGGACAGGCCTGGATGGCTCCTTGTCACAGTCAACCTCTTCCACACATCTATGTACGTCTACCTTTGGCTTATTATAGTGTGTCGCCCTGACATATATGTCTGTAGTCAAAAATAACAAAAGACTGCACCAAAAAAGATTCAAATAAATCACAAGTAACACACAGTAGATGAACCATCAGGTCTATTTAATCCTTATACATTACTTGTGTTTTATTTAAATATATGTCTGTAGTCCTATCCACTGTGTGTGCAAGGCATGAGTGGTGCATACTGACGAGTGTCTGCACTAACATCTGCAACTGCCACATATGTCTGGTCCACTGGTGTTTGCAGTCATGGCCTTCATGTGTTTAAGTATGTGAGCATGCCCAGTATGACCTTTCAGTATGTTTTTCACTGACATTGCATTAATTTTTCTAAGTGTGTAAGCATGCCCAGTATGGCCATCTGTAGTGGATGTGTGGATCGTGTCCAGGTAGTTTGCGCTGCTGTGCTGACCTTTGTGTTGTACACCAAGAGGTAGCATGCTGTGTTCTGTAGGGTATCCATCGATCAGTTGGCTTTGACTGTTACTACATTTCTACATAGCGGGGGGGGGGGCACACCTGACTGTTTCTACATTTATACACAGGAGTGAGGGGGACACACCTGACTGTTATTACATTACTATATAAGATGGGGAGACACATCTGACTATTTCTACATAGGGTTGGTGGGCACACCTGACTGTTATTACATTGCTATGTAGGATGGGGGGCACAAGTGACACTTGTACACATTTGCTATGACTGTACTGGTATGTCATGTACTCCATTTCATTCTGTATTGCTAACTATCATGCTGACTAGAGGTACACCAGTTAACTAAAGATTGCGGCTTTGGTTGCCCTACATATTATTGTCTTGACTTCCTACCCTTCAGAACTAACATCCCACTACCTGCCCTAGTGTGGTCTGTCTGTGTAGGCCTGGGGGTGGGGTTAACCATAGCCATCATTCTGGGGCCATGTAACAGGTCCTGTTTGGGTTTGTTTACACCTATCCTGCTGGCTGTGGCAGTTGTTGGGTATGTGAACCGTCCTGACTGGCATGTGTGGGTCATATGGACACACATGTCACTCAGCACAATACCTGCAATGGGTTTTGTCACCCTGTGTAGTACTGGCTACTATGGTGACTTCAGTATGTGTTACACATGTCAGGGTGCCACTATGGGTGTCTACTGTCTGCTGCCATAACATTCAGCCATCCAATTCCCTTGCATGCTCACATCCATACCATAGCTACAGGTAATGACACATTCTACTCCATTTGGTAATTGGTAGGTTTATTGACTTACCTTGTGGGTGTGCCAGACTTACGGATGGTGCTGAAGGGCTGCCTATGTTGGATGCATATAGTACACTCCCTATACATGGTTGACCACAGGTGGTGTCATGTTTGGCATCCCTTTTACTGTAGGTGTGAGTCAGAGAGAGGTGTCATTCCCTGGGACCATACTGTGTCAGTGCATGTGCTATGCATTGCCTCTTTGCCAAGGCCAAGGCATACTGGGCATGCCTCCTTCTCCCTACTGGGGCAGGCTCAGGATCTTCCTCCTCCATGTCACTCTGTGCCTGTGCAGGCCTTGGCATTGGTGGGGGGCTGTGTGGCCCTGCCCCATGCTGTTCCTGCTGCAGCTGTTTCCGCAGGATCATATTATGTAGCATAGCACATACCATAACAATTTGGGTACATGTAGCTGGTGAATACTGCAAGGCTCCACCAGATGTGTCCAGGCACCAGAACTGTGACCTGAGCATCCCAAACAAACACTCTATTATATGTCTGGCCTGTGCGTGTGCCTCATTATGACGTTCATGTTCAGGTGTGTGTGCATTTCTTGTTCCAGTGTGTACCCAGCATCCCCCACTAGTTAACCATAGGGGATGTCCCCATTGACAAATTTCTGGTACAGCTGTGTCAGATGCCATATATGGGAATCATCATAGCTTTCAGGGCAGTCAGCACACACATTCATTATAATGCCCTGGGCATCACGTATGACCTGGCAGTTGATGGAGGGGATGCCCGTGTGGTTGATGTAGGCCCTACCCTGCTCACCAGGTGGTGCTTTGATTCATATGTGCATGCAGTCTATAGCACCCACTACCCCAGGGTATTCTGCTATTTGGTGGAAGAGATGCATATTGCTGGTCAACACCTCACGGGTGTTGAGGAAATATACATGCTTACTGGCATGTGCTGAAATGGCATCCAGGAACTGGAGGAATACTCTAGATGCTGATGCCTGTGAGATCCCCATAATATCCCCAGTTGTGCTTTGGGAGGTACATGTGGCTAGTATTCCTAGGCCTACACATACCTTGGTATCCACTGGGATGAGTTCCCCTCGGTCAGTTTGGTGTGTCAGGTGTGGTCAGCACAGCTCAACTATTTGCTGTAGGAGCTCTCTGTCCACTCTATAGCACTCCACTATCTCCAGCTCATGTAGCCCCTGGTATGTCACCCTGGGTCTGTACACTCTTCTCCGTCTCCTCACTGTGGGTTGTTCAGCAGCTTTCACATCCTCACCACTCTCAGCCTCTTGCACATGTTGTTCTATGTTGCCTGCTGCAGCCCTTCTCATTTTGTAGGTTTGTTTGTTAAAATTTCCCCACTTGTATACACTGGTGGTGTAGTGTGGGAAACACCAGTGGGAAAGGTGTTTGCTTAGTTTATAGTAGTGTTCTGGGCTGGGCTGCTGCCTGTGTAATTGGCTGATTCTGATAAATTTCACCTGCCAGCTAGGCTAGTTTTCCTTGATTACCTCCCTACTGCTGTTTTCCCTCCCCAATGCATCCTTGTTTGACCCCATGCGTGCACCATGCAAACTGACTGCTCAAATGTGCACATTGCTGCTATTTCCTGGTTTAACTTCATTTTTCTTTCTGTAGAGCCCAATGCATGGCACGCACACCCACTTACACTTTGTAGAGAGTGCTAGGCAGGTTTTGACACACCCCCTAGCTTAGCTGTGCTATGCTAGGAGCACACCTGAGCCACAGGTCTCCAATCTGTTTACAGTATGCCTGACACACCCACCCGTGATGTCACCTACTTCATAGTCTTGCACTCAGCTACTCATACTATTACACTGTTGGGACTTGCCTCACATGCTGGGGAAAACTGGGATTCACTGTCCTTCCCCTCATTTGCATAGGATTGCCTGCTAATGCATAGTTACATGTGTCACACTGAGCCTCCCTTCTTAGCAACCACTATTCACTGGCCAGGTTGTCTTTTGCCTGCCATTGAGTTGCATGGCAGAATACCGATTTTAGTTAGAATGCTTGTTTTAGGTTTATTTTCTTATTTTTCCACTGATCCAATTTGCGAGCCACTGCCCTATGCTTAAACAGCTGTGATTGGCGGAAATAAAATAAAAGTAGATTTTTTTTACTTTTTGTATTGTTTGCAATGCCAATGGCCTTATACTTGGCCATTGGCATGCTTCCTCAATGATATGCAGCCTTTATTTGGAGCTTTCAGGTCTCTTTCGGATTTTGCAGAACCGTACTTGGTTACTAACCGAGTACATTTCTACAGATTACACTAGTCCTGCATGGCCTGATTTCAGCTTCATGGATAGCAGATTTACCTCATTTGCACGGTTTTCACCTGAAAATGGTATAATTTGCATACAGGGGCTGGGAACATGCAGGGCTAGTGCAAGAGCACTCGTGCACGTCAAACGGGGACGTACGTGGATCTCTCGGCCGCCATATTGCCAACATTACCTCTTACACTAATCATGCACACCGTGCAGGGCTTGATGAATCTGGAGGTCTGTCTTTTAGATGTTTATTACATTCTTTTTTAACAAGATATACTGGAGGTTCTGTCAGTAACTAATCTGACTGTTGTAACTCTAATATAAACCTTTTACATGTGGTAACAGGACATAACTGTTCAACATCTGAATATAATGTAAGCATATTGACTTTTCCTGGTTCTTTACCATTAAAACTTTTGTCTGTAAACTCTAACCTTTGAATAATGGCATGCACTGTATTTTTATGACATTGTACATAGAAAGCAGTTTCATATAACTTACACAATAAACATTTGTCATACCCCACATGGTTTTCTTTGAGATACTAGTTGAATATTGTAATACATTTGCATGCTTTACTATCAACTTGCCCTAATAAGGTTTTACATTTACTAAAGTGCTGTGTGTACCAACACTGCAGTTTACTCCATATTTCATCTGGTTGTTCTGCTACATTAAGAGTAAAGCTTGGCTTACACCTGCTTGAATTCTGTCTAATAGCATCCATACTAAAAATGTGACACAGAAAAAGATATTACCACTTAGCAAGAGAGCAGTGATCAGGCTGTTGTTGCAGATGGCTGGAAATTTTTCGGAGTCACTCGAGAAGCTGGTGAAACACAGCAGGCAGTGAGATGCTGTGAAAAGTTGGTGTTCACCTTTCTTGGAGAATTTATGGTACTGCGACTTTCCTGCACTGCAGGCTAAATCTGGACTCAGATGTCTGAGACACCTTATTGCTGCAAGCTGCATAAACTGGAGCATTTCTCTTTAGGATTTACACATATGTACAAATGTTAGTTACTGCAATTTGACTGAAGTGACCCTCTGCAGGCCTTACCACTCCCTCTGTGTATGAATGCAGGTAGGCTCGCCACTGAAAAATTAATTATCAAGGTGCTGCTTACTGTGATGGATTCAAAGTCTTCTTAAGACACTAAGGTTTTGCTGGATGGATTCTGCTCAATAGTCTGAAAAGTGTAGTTATTATTGCACTCAAAGTCTGTTGCCCACAGACACTTGTAGACTATACACTGATGCAGCACCAAACTCTGTCACTTTAAAAGCAGTAATTAATAAATAACTTTTTATAACAAACCAAGCATACTACTGTTTAGCTTTAGTTACACTGTACTACTTTTATTTCTCGTTCATCATAAATGATAACTTTCCTGTACAAAATGCCTCTCCTAAGAATTTCATTTGCTATAGTCTCTTTATAGTAGTTTTACATCCTGTTTTTTTCCTTGGTATTCTATTTTGGTTTTGTATGAAAACATCTGTTTGCTGGTGTTTTCAGAAAAATATGTTTCATCCTGTAGAGAAATCTTGTGAAAATGCTGACTTGAAAGCATATCCATTCAAACTTCCTTGCTTAACAGTGGCATATGATAGAAACATGTACAGATTGTTTTCCTGTTGTCCATTCTTTAAGGAAGCAGGTTAGCTTTCTTACTGACAATGTGAAATTCATACATCCTGTTTTTACATTTTTGCTAAGTCTGTAAGAGGTCAGCTTTCTTGCTGACAGTGTGAAATGCATATTGATTCTGTAGGAAAATATGTCCATTAAGCAAATTCCTTATTTTTCAAGCCACAGTCATTTAGTCTGGATGCTAATCACATATTGTTAAACTCTATTTCTACATTTAAGCAAGCTTTATTTTATACCTTATTTATTCTGCATATTTGTACTTTCAACCTTAATACCTTGTTGAGCATATTCTTACAGTACTCACAACCACTTTTATATTACTAAGCATCAGAAATTATCTATAAATCAGTCACTGAACATATGACTTACAGAATTCCCATAAGTCATCAGTTTATGTAACGATACAACAGACATTAATGGTTAGTCAGAAATAACTATAGATATAATTCCATCCATATCTGTAGTTTACTGGAGCTGTTTCCTTTTTTCATCCATATAACTGCATATGGGGAAAATCTCAGATTGTAATCCAGATGATTACAAAAAAAGCATGAAAACATATATCAGTTGATTTATACAGAATAATGATAACATAGGTATGTGATAATAGCAATCTATTCCACCACAATAAAACCAGCAGGTGACAGCTTAATGTAAGTGTAAGGAGCTCAGGCCAGCTACCCAATAGGTATCATTAAACAGGAGTATCTGTAACAAGTGCCCAATGCCCCCAATAGTCTGCTACCACACTATATTCACCAACTTTAAAATGTAATATTTATACAATTACTGCATATGACATTGCTACTTGCAAACTGAAGGGACTTCAGTTATCAGTTTTGGAAGGCATTATTCAACAACTTTCAACTACAATAGTGATAATATCGATGAAGAGGAGGCTTCAGCATGTTCATGTGCCAGCCAAATGGTAACATAGGTAGCGATGGCTTTGCCAATGGTGGAAGAGTGGCTTTTTTATAATGTTAATTATGAATTTCCTTCCACTTCCACATCAGTGGCTTCTTTTTCCTCCATTGGGCAAAACATGTTGGGTTTCAGACCAGGGAGAGGAGGCAAAGTGAAGTGGGGAAAGAAATGGAAAGAGGAAGGAATCAGTGATCCCCAGTTGGTGGGTGTTTAATCTTAGTTCCCAAGTACTCACCAAAGATGAACTGTCTGTATTGTCCAAAGGACTCACTTTTATTCCCACAAGGAGAGCACATCTTACAGATGTATTGACTGATTTCAAACTGTTTGAAAATTAAACTTAAAATACATACTCGATGGGTTATCCTGGCAAGGTGAGGGTGAAATATATAAAAAAAAAAACACGTGTTGCTAACCCGTCACTTATTAACACTTTGAATGTGTTTCCTAGATATGTGAGGCTAAATTATACGATTTTTTTAACTTTGACAATGTTCAGAAAATTCACAAGAATAAATATTTTAATTTAATGTCTAGTGAACAAATAACCCTTCACAAGATTTGCAGTTATCATGAGCTAATGTATATGAAGAGTGGCTTAGTTGTAATGAATGCAACTGACCAAGAGAGTGCTATGCTCACTTTGCTTTTAGATGCAAATAGTTATGAAAAGGTTTCCAAAGACACAGTATGACATGGCTATAAGATAGTTGATTTGTGATTGTTAGATTTATTACATTAAGGTTTCACTGATGTTGATTTGTTTGTATTTCTCCATGTTGAACATCCAGAGCTGGGAAAGATATTTAGCATACCAAAGATTCATAAAAACCCAGAGAAACATCCCTTTAGGCTGATTGTCTCTGCCCCATTGAACAAGACAGTGAGGATTGCTACCTATTTGGATTCCATTTTGAACCATATAGTACAACAAGTGTTTATTTCCTTAAAGATTTCTGGTTATTTTTGAACCATCTTAAGAATTACCAGTTTAATGGTAATGAGACTGTTCTTTGTACACTAGATGTAACTTCTTTATACTCCACTATTGACCAGGTAGAGGGGACTGAGTATGTCAAATTATATTTGAGTAAATAGACTGATTTCATGAATTCATTTATTCATACTATCTGTTTATTGCTTCAGATTGTTTTAACCAACAATTTGGTCTTCTTTGGTGATAGTATTTTCCAACATAGTGCAGGGGTCACAATGGGGGCTAAGGTGTCACCAGCATTTGTGAATTTAGTTATATGTTGTTGAGAAATAGAGGTTTTACCCCAAAAAGATTTGTTCCAGTATGTCTCCCTTTATAAGAGATACATAGATGATTTGGTGTTGCTATGGGCAGGAAATATGAAACAGTTTGATTTATCTTTTAAAGAGATCAATAGTAGTGTCCCTTGGTTAAAGTTTATAATTAGCGGGAAAAAGGAAACTATTAATTTTTGGATACCAAAATTACCATGGATGTTGCGAACCAGAAATTTGAAAGTCAGATTTACAGAAAGGACACCTTTGCAAATAATGATTTACATTTTAGTAGGTCCTATCCCTCCTTTATGAAGTTCAACGTCTTTAGGAGGCATATTAGAAGACTTAGCTGGTCAACTAGTTCCAACTCTGATTTTTTTTACATGAAATAGATTTAGTGACCAAAATGTTATACCTGTGAGGTTATCCTCTAAATAAACTGAAACATATTTCAGAAGAAGTTATCCGGTCTAGAGACACCATATTTCCTGTCATTCATACGTCTGGGTTTCTTCCTAAAACTAAGGGCAGTACTGATGACAGCAAGATGTTCTCTCTTCCCATTCTAGTGAGTTTAAATGATTGTAATATTTGATCTATTATTTTGCAGAATCAGAAAATTATTTTAGGGTGTTCAGACCTAGTGAATATAATGGGGATGCAAGCAAAAATTGTTTATATGAAAAAAATGAATTTGAAACAATTTCTGGAACAAATACATGAGGCAGGATTCACGAAGCCTCCTTGTAAGAGTTACAAGGCTTACACGGAGGCTGCAGTTAAACAGTATGACGTCAGCATGTAATGCATATGCATGAGGGCATGCTGAATCACACCTAAGGCTAACACGGTCTGTGGAAGACAGTAGGGGGCGTGTCCGTAGGGTGAGCCCTGCAAATGGACACGCCCCCAGAAGAGTAAAAGTCCCGAAAGTAAACGTCCACGACAGAGTCCGTGGAAATGTGAATAAACACAACACAACACATGCCCCCACAGGCTATGAACATAAAATGTAGAAATGAACATCTTATATTTTTTTTTATAAGTTGTAAAGATGTTTGCCCATGAGTGCGCTCGTTTGCGCGGGTGTTCCCGGCGCTTAGCCACAGTTAGCAGTCAGTGGAAAAGCATATAACAGCTAAATATGCAATGGAAGCCAAGAAGCAATAGCGTAGTGGTAGAGACGTCGGCTGAAGAGGAGGCAGTCATGGTTCGAGCCCCCACAACATCAGTTTTTATTTTTAGTGAACTAAGCACAAAACAAGTCCCTGACATATATGTACACATATAAAATTATATTTTATGTAAAATGTAATGAAATGGGCCATGTATTTTGAAGAAATGTGAGATAATAAAAAAAAAATGTCAGATGTGCCTATAGCTGAGCTACAGTCTAACAAGTTGAGTATATCTGCCTGTAGGTGAGCAGTGTTTTAACAGGTTTAAAATGAGTGCCTGTAGGTGAGCAGTGTTACAAAAGGTGTAAAATGAGTGCCTGTAGGTGAGCAGTGGTTTAATAGGTGTAAAATGAGTGCCCGGGGTTGAGCAGCATTTTAACATGCTGAAACTGTGTGCCCATAGCTGAGTTGAGCGTAATATGCGTGTTGACAGCCAAACCACACGTAAACCAACGTGATCCGTTTGCGCAGAGCTGCGCTCCACGCCAACAAGCTAACCGATGGGCAAAGTTGAGCAAGCTGTATCAAAACTGCCTTTACACAGACACATCTCCTAGCCTGTGTAGACAGTCATAAAATATAAAAAGCAATGGCCAGGCTCGAACCCAGGATACCATGCACCATAGTCAAAGTACTGAACCACTAAGTCATGACAGTTGCACTTAGAAATGCAGTAATAGCATATATATAGGAATGAATAGAAAGAGGAGCATGACAAAGCAGGTTTTGTGAAGCTGATAAAATTCCAAAATGGCCAATCACAGATAACTGCGGGAAAAACGGCATATATAAGTCCCATAGGCGGGAATACACAGCATAACCGATTGTAGAACTGACTTGCAGCCAGGATGTCAGGTGTAGGAGAGGGTAGTTGCTTCCGAGCACAGAGGTGGAGCATTGAGGAGTCCAAATATATGGTTTGGCTCCTCGTCCATAATCATGAGGCCCAACTCATGCAGGGCCAGGTCCTGTGGGGAGCATATAGGGCTGAGGTGTGGGACCAGTTGGCACATGATCTCACCAGTGCCACAGGAATACCAAGGACTGGTGAGCAGGTCCGTCACCATCATGCGGACCTGAAGAGACGGAAGCAGGACCAATTGAACCGTTGGATCCAGGAGGCCCGGCAAATGCCCAATGCCCCACTACTGAGTAAGTTACATGTAATTATTTATGTAAGAAATTAACCTGATATTATGGAGATGTGTATTCCAAGATTACTTTATTTATATTACAGCTGCAGGTGTCCATTCTGCAAACCGTCGAGCCTATGGCGATAGGCTGGTGCGGTTGCGCCACCAGGCAGGTCAGTAATTCTCTCCCTGTAACTGTAAATAAATATATAAGTATGACAGTTAGCAAAAGAGTGCAGTGTAGTTAATAAAATGTGCAAGTAACAGTGTAAGAGGGTTTGCAAGTATTGCTTGATTACAAAAGTGTGATGCAGCCTGTAATCCAAACATAAAAATGAAACAAGTCTGAAATAAAGATGTCCCACCTGTAATATAACAGTACATAACCTGCAGCAGGCTGAAAAGTACAGCTGCAGAAGCTGAGTAAAACAAGTGTGAAATATATCCCTGTTGAAATTCAGAAACATGACATAAGTGAGACTGTTGAAAAGGATTGTTATAACTACAGGTAAAACATGTCAATAAAGCCTAGAATTAAGTACCATCCTGAATTGTAAAAATAAAACAAGTGAGAGAGTGTGAGAAAGAGGTATGAATCCATCAATAAAGTAGTAATAACTCCTGAATAAAGTATACTGCAGTCAGTATAGAATGAAATGAATGTGACAGGCAGAACCAAACAGCAACATGTGTTGAAAACAGTACTGCAGCTGGAATGTGTGTCCCAAAATCTGGATATGTTACTCTCAGTCTGCAATATGCAGATAGTATGGTTGTCTGAAATACCAAACATCCACAGTTGTCTATAGCTATATAAAGCAAATGTAGCAGGATGATGTAGCTGAACAGAGCCAGATATGAATGTGTATGAATAAAAATGAAATGTATATTGATGTAGCAGTAACATTCCTATCACCAACCTGAAGTAGTTATCACATAGGAAACTGTAGGCAGAACTGCAGTGTGTATATATCGGCAGCTAGTAGAAATGTACAGCATATGTATTGGTATTTGAAGTTGTTAATTAAATATTTCTTCACCCTACCCTATAACCACAAATAATCCATTCCACGTGAAATTGGTATGTGCAATCACAATTAACACCCCTGGACATTTGTCCTGTTGGTTCATACATATTTGCATGTACAGTGATGCATCTGCCCTGTTCATACATCCAAACCTGATGGCCTATTGCCATCAATCAACCCTGCATGTTGTTGGATTGTGTATTGCTGTTCAAATTATGCATGTGTTATGCTTGCTGTTCAATGGCTTGAATTTATGGGTGTTTGTTTAATGGGAATACTAATGCATGCTGTTACAACTAATTGTGAATGGTATTGTATGTTACTAACCCAAACTGTCATAACATAATGCAAAACAAAGGACGACAGGGAAGGCGGGTTCCATCAGACCCACCTCTCCCACCTCAGCTGGCGAGTGCAACTGGCAGTAGTGCCCAGGCCGGACCCTCCTCCGGTGGCCCTGTGCCACCTGCAGGTGGAAGCACTGCAGGGGATGGGGCTCGTCCCCCCTCTGCAAGCGCAGCCGGAGGAGAACATCCACTCACCCTCCGTAGTGTCTGGATTGTGGTGCGTAGGGAGATCCGGCACACTGTGCTTGGGCCCCTATGCCAGCTTGAGGCATGGGTGGCACAACTCACGGGCATGCCTGCTGCCCAGCCTACACAGCCCCATCCTGGGCAGTGAAGGCACAGTGGCAACTGCCCATGGGGGGGGGGATCTCAGTTCCACTGTTGCCATCTGTGGGCTCATGGGCTCGAGATATCCAAACATCCGTCCCCGTCAATTGTGTAACCCTCCACATGTGTCATACACCGCCCCTGTATGCGTCTTGTTTGTCTTGTCTGTTAACCTACCCAACCTACCTCCCCAGCTATACTGACTTCCTGTACCTGACATACCACTCTCACCTGAAAAAAAAAAAAGGGCACTCTGTACCCACAAAAAAATTATGCCCCATACATAGCTGCCCATTTTGCACACATGTCTGCTGGACATGTAAACTGTCAATTACAATTGGCTGTACAACAAGTATTATTGTTGTCCTTACACCTCTCTCAGGGGTGGAAGGTTTCAAATGTCACACCAAATTACAAACATATGCACAGCTGTTGCTGACAAAGAAATGGGCAGCTATGGGCCTTACCTACATCCCTCCTGCAAAACCCGAGCTTGTTTCCCTACTGTCCTACCCTCTTTGTGACCCCTTTTTCACCACTTTCCTATCTCCCCATTTTCTTTTCTTTCAAAGAAAATAGCGCAGGTGTGCATGAGAGTAAGCACTTTTAAGCAGTAGTAAGCAGGTGTGCGCTTCTGTGCGCTTAGCTAAGCGTGTGTGCGCGAAGCTAAGTGGCAGTGCGCATGCGTGACCTCCGCGCAAACCAGCGCTAACCCGCTTACAACTGCTTAAAAGTGCCTTAGTCACTCTGAATGACAAGGCCTGTAGTTTTCTCAGCAGCAAAATAAAATACCTCCCTCAGTCTTGAACCCAGGACCTTGGAAACACTAGTCTGCATGACTTACGACTAAGCCATGAGTGCTATACAAGAACATTGTGCTGAAAGAAATATATCATAAAATAGTAGGAATTAATTTAAAGGGAATATACAAGTCTAGTACACAAAGCATGTCAGGGCCGATCTAGTCTCCTGAACCTGATTGACTTCTTTGAATCAGTCTCCAGAGCCATGGACAAGGGTAAGGTGGTCCACACAGCCTATCTAGACCTTGCCAAGGCCTTTGACACCATCGCCACTCTGGAATCATAGATAAACTTGCTAAGTTGGGCATTAATCCCTATGTCACCCAATGGGTTGCTAAATGGCTTACTGATAGAACCCACACTGTAAAATAGCCGACTCCAAATCCAGCTCCAGACAAGTGACAAATGGAGTACCTCAGGGTTCAGTCCTGGGGCCGCTCTTGTTTGGCATCTACTTCTCTGAAGTACAGGTCAACACTAAGGGACTCTAGCTAACAAAGTTTGCATATGACTGCAAACTGGGAGCCATTATTGAATCCCCAAATGATGTGGATACTCTACAAAAGGGCCTTACAGAAACAGATGCTTGGTGCCAGAGCCATGGGCTCAAGCTCAATGCCAAAAAATGTATTGTTATCCCCTTTGGGAAAAGACATGTATCCATGAATTACCATATAGGTGGCAGTACACTAAACACAGAAAGTGTGATAAGAGACTTAGGGACACAGGTGGACAGTGGTCTCACCTTCGATAACCACATCACCACAACAGTCAGGAAATCCTTCTATGTGGCACACCTCATCACGAAGGGCTTTTCATCCAGAAAAAAGGAGGTCATTGTCCCACTGTATTCATCCCTCATTAGACCCATTATAGAATACAACGCCCCATTTGGTATGTACCTCTCAAGACATCTGCAACAATAGGAAAGGCCTCAGAAATACCTGACTAAAAGAATCACAGGCCTTAAGCAGATGCCCTATGCTGACCACCTTAAAAAACTCCAGCTATACTCTGTCGCATATCGTCTACTCAGAGGCGATCTCTGCTTAACATACAAGGCCATGTCAAACCCAGAGCTGTTGGACATGCTACACTTAAAGAAATCCCAATCCCTCAGAGCTACATGCTCCAGGGATCTAAACCTTGTCATCACAATAAACAAAACATGCTGGAGGGATAGGTTCCTGACCCCGAGACTCCCCAGACTCTGGAATAGATTGCCCATACATGTCAAGCAGAGTGCCTCTTTGGACCTCTTCAAGAGGAACCTTGACGATTGGATGGGAGAAAGGAAATTCACCCCAGGGATCACGTCAGTCGCCCTGCTAGACAGTGGTCCAGGAAAGTAAATAATATGGGAAGAAATAGCCAGGGAATTGTTATGGCTATGCTTGTATAGGCCCTAGGGCTGATAGCCTAGTACGAACCTATGAACCTATGAACCTATAAGGTATATTTATTGTCAAATCTAGTGGATTTGTAAAATAGTACTGTGTGCTGAGAAACAGTCATGCTAGTTGGTAGCTACTAGGTAATAATGTCACAGTAGCATCTGGCAAGCCACACACATACTCAGAGCAGGATAAACACACCCATAGTTGAATAATTAATAGTTCAGACATAGCAACTGTGACTGAGTTACAGGGATGTCCCTGATGTGAAAACAAATGTCAACTGTGCCCCACTGACACCCTGCCAAATGTACTAACAGTAGCTTACAGAACAACATGCATTGCAGTGTCTACAACACAGCCTGAAATATGAGAGACATACCAACCCTTACACTCACAGAACAGTGTCCACAGCAAACCAGCATGGTCCCCACCCTGATAATCTGAAAGGGCTATGCCTACCTAACAGACCTTTTTATAGCACAGGCCTGTAATCACAGTGAGAACTGCAATCACTACACAACAGGCTGCATGCAATTAGTAAATGCTGGCTAACAATTGGTACAGAGGCCATCACATGGACATGTGCAGATACCTACAAAAGCATCCTGTACTCCCAGTCCACACATGCAATACTGTCATTGCACCCGCTGGAGGTAGAGAGAGAGAGGGAGAGAGAGAGAGAGAGAGAGAGAGAGAGAGAGAGAGACAGAGACAGAGAGACAGAGAGAAAAAAAAAAAAAGAAAGAAAGAAAGAGAAAGAAATAACAAACCAGAAACATCAAGGCAAAGAGGCAGACAGCAGGCCAAGCAACTGCAGGCCTACACAAACAGCTGCAACAAACACAGGTAATGTAAAGTACTACTATAATACTCTACATACTGTGAACCCTCCGGATGTGTTATTGGTCTGTATCTATGTATATGAGGATGTGCATAGGGACTGGGACATACTGAAACTGTCACTGAAGGCTCCACATACATATGTATGTGATGGTAGCTATGTGCACATAGCAATGTAGGTTGTAGTGCAATGTACAAGTAGGTGGTACAGTAATGGGTGTTCAGCAGTATGTTACTGTGTGTATACATATGTGGACCTAAAAAGGAGTATATATATATATATATATATATATATATATATATATATATATATATATATATATATATAATATGCATATGTGTATACATAGATAGAGAGGGATGTAGAAATACATAGACAGATATAGTGTCACAGTGGCATAGTTTAGTACTAGGCTATCTGCAGACAGTGTATAGAATAGATTTAGAAACCTGTGCCTCTGTATAGTAGTGACAGAGTGAAGACCCCCCTACATAATAGCATTAGTGTACTGTGCCTCTGTCTAGTAGTGACACAGAGAAGACCCCTGCTGTAAACCTATGATCTCCCATCCACTTGTCAAGAATGCACATGAAGAGTGTCAGTGAGGGTCTCTGCCTAACATGAACTGGGATCCTGTTCCACAGTATGCGAAGCCTCTTAGTGATGGATCTGTCCCTACAGTATGTCCTATTCATATGTGTGCTGAGGTTTAAATCCATAGCTGTCGTGCTTCTGATGGATTTGGATTGTATGAGGTGGAACATGTCCATCACTACCAGATTGGACATGGCCTACTACATCAGACACAGATCACCCCTACGTAGGCAGTATGCTATGGAATAGAGCATGCGTTACGTTAGTCTGGCAGCATATGACAGTTGTTGCAGACCCTTGATCCACCAGGTGATGTACTCATGGGGTCCCCCTAGCTGTTGCAAGTGCCAGGTGAGGTACATACCAAATGGGGCATAGTACACAGTCATGGGCCTGATAAGGGAGGAGTATAAGGGTACAATGACCCCTTTTGATGTGGATGTGAATCCCTTCATGATAAGGTGGGCAAGGTAGGAAGTCCATCCAACCACTTCGGCAACGTGGGTGTCAAATGAGAGGTCAGCATTGCACAGTGTCACCAGGTCTCCGATTACTTTGTCTGTACTCAGTGGGTTATTGTCTATGTGATAATATGTAGGTACCTTGTCCGTCCAAAAGGGTATGAGTATACATTACATGGCATGCAGTGTCAGGCCATGACTCCGCCACTAGTTGTTGTTGTCTGTGAGGCCTGTCAGTAGGATGTATGTGGGAGGGTGGCCTAATGGTTAAGGTGTTTGCCTTACAAGCACAAGATGCAGGGTTTGAATCTCACAAGGGATAATTGGCTTGGCTTAAAATGGCTCGCAAGAGCAGTTAGCTTAGTACTAATCTATGAATCTATGAATCTATAAGCAGGTGTATTGCCTATGGCACCTAGTATGCAGTCATCTTTGAACATGGTCAGCCACTACCCTCCCATGTCTGCTTCCACATCTGAGAATGATATGCCGAACATGAGTAGTCCCAGGACAGAGCCCTGTGGGACACCACATGTGACTGGCTCTGAGTCTGACATGGCACCAGTGAGGTTGACTATAGAGTTGCTATCCGTTAGCTGGTTTTCAACCCATCATGTGACATATGGATTTACATGTTAGCTGTTGATCATGTCTATGATGGCAGAGTGCGGTATTGTGTCGAATGCTGTAGGCAAGTCCAGGTAGGCTGTATGGACTGCTATGCCGTCAGCAATGGCTATAGTGACTGATTTGAAAAGGTCAACCAGGTTCATAAGGCAGGATCTGCCCTCTACAAAGCCAAACCGGGTGGGATCAAGTGTCTTAGTCCCCAGTGTCTCTGTGTATGGGTACCATAATGATCCTTTCCATAGTGTTGCAGACCAGGCTGGTTAAGCTTATGGGGCGGTAGTTGCCAGGGTCTGTAGAGGTGCCTCCTGTGTGGAGTGGGACTACTGTTGCTGTATGCCAGTGTCCAGGTATATATGCTGTAGTAAGGCTATGGCTGAATAGCATGTAATGTGCATGTGTAGCTCCTCTTGCAGTTCATGTAGCATGCAACCTGCAATACCGTTAGGTCCCATTGCTGCTGTGTTTACAGCTCCGCTGAGGGTGGTTCCCAGCTGGACATCTGAGATGACAGGGAGGATACAGTCAGCTGGGATAAGTAATTCCACATGTGTGGGTGAGGGAGTGTAGAAACCTGCAATGAACATGTCTGCCAGACTGTTGGCATTATCTGTGTGTTCAGTGTAGCGTATGTCACTGTGAACTAACTGTGAACACAACTGAGGGTTCCCACCCAGGTGTGTAACATAGCAGAGGAAGGCCTTGTGGTTATCTGTAGTGACCATAGCGATGTCCCTCTCATTGTTGGCCTTGCATGTTTGTACGACAAAACCTATCTTTCTACTACTGCTGATGAGAGATGCCTTAGCTCTATGGAAGTATGCTCTGCCGTGCAGTAGCTACCATCTGTTGTTATACAAGTTGTTCAATGCTAGGGTCCACCAGACAGGACGCCTGCCCTTGGTGGAGGGGGTCATGGTTCCATTTGTGATTGCATGATCCATGCATTCTTGGAGATGTCTGTAGAAGCATATGTGAGGGTGTCTGCATTGTGGGAAGTGGATTACACTGGCCCAGTGGGCATTAAGGATACTAACTCAGTTATAAGACGTGTAAAGTCGGCATGTGAAAGGTTTCCCACTGTAGTCTGTTGTGTTGTGGGGGAGGTGGGATATGTATATCCAGGGTGATTAGTCTGTGGTCAGATGTGACTAGTGAGGGGTATACTTCCAGTGTGTAGCACATTGTCCCCATGTTTGTGATGATCAGGTCTAGTATATTATTTCCTGTTGTGGGAGAGGTGACTAGCTGTTCCATTGCATTTGACATAGTGAATACCGGGCACCTTTGGGCTAGGGTGTTTGGGGTAGAATAATGCACCCAGTGTATGTTAGGGTAGTCGCACTATCCCAACATGATGGTGTGTGGTGGGACATTCATATCCTCCAATGTCTACAGGAAGGCCGACTGTGGTCCCTGAGATCGGGAGGGTGGTCTGTAACATGCTACCAGTTGTATAGCAGGTTTTCCTACAGTTATCTGCACCTGGATGGTCTGTGATGCTTCATGTGTTGCCACTAACCTGGAGGTGTGTGTGTCCTCCATGAATATGGACACACCCCCTCCCTTTTCGTTTTGTCCCAAGTCCTGGGGCCAAAATGCATGATACGGGGTATAGCCTGGTACCGCTGGTGTGCTCTCAGGAGCCTTGAACCAGGTTCTCACGTACTGCACAGACATCGAGATTGGTAGAATATGTATGTACAGATATATGTAATACACACATACATATATAGATATCTGTAGAGACTTACACATATACAGATAGATCTGACTGACAACAGATATGTCTGTATATGACTATCTCTCACTCCCTGTCCCACCCCCTCACACTCACACTCACCCTGTGTCTCTCTCTCACTCTCTCCCCCTCTCTCCCCACATCTATATGTATATATCTACATCTAGATATACATATGATTTATACATATATACAAACAGATATATATCCATATAGAGATATAAATATATCAATACATATATATACATGATTTGGGACAGGAAAGAGTACACCCAGGAGGCTTTTAAACAGCTTAATGATTCCGTCTCATACATCAAACTTCCAATGGACCCAACACTTGATTTCAAAAGTGCAATAGATAGGTATTTAAGTAGAGCTCTAAAAAGAGGTATCATAACTGATAACTTGTATAAACAACTGAGAGTAGACATACCTAAGCACCAGTACTTTTATCTTGTCCCAAAGATACATAAAACCTTGGTTGGCACTCCTGGTAGACCAATAGTGGCAGGTAGAGGCTCATTGACTGAACCACTTTCTGAATACCTGGAATACAGGTTAAAGCCACTTTTGAACCAGGTTAGGGCACGTATCAAAGATACCACTCAATTTCTGTCTTTAATGGGGGATTTACAAGTACCGGTACAAGCATATTTAGGGACTTTGGATGTCCAGTCCCTATATACCAGTATCCCACATCAGGGTGGTATTAAAGCTACACAATATTGGTTGCTGCAAGCTGGTGTTTATACTAGGGATGATATGGATTTCATTATCAACATCTTAACTTTGGTACTAGAACATAATGTCTTTAGTTTCCAGGGCCAATGGTATCTCCAAAGCAAAGGAACAGCTATGGGGGCAACGTTTGCTCCTACATATGCTGATTTGTTTATGGGCTTCTTTGAGGCCCAATACATTTATCAGGCTGACTTTGCTTTTAAGAAACAGCTTTTAATGTGGAGGAGATACCTAGACGACTGCTGGGTTGAATGGAATGGGACAGAGGGGGAATGGAGTGAGTTTGTACAATATCTTAATAGGAATATGTTTGGGATAAAGTTTACAGGTAAAATACACTTGTTTACAGTTGATTTCCTTGATGTGCATGTCACTAAAATATTAGATGGCACAATAGCAACTACTATACATAGGAAACCATTTTCAAAAAATTCTCTATTATTGGCCAATAGTTGCCATCCTCCACATATTATTAATAACATCCCCACAGCCCAATTCCAACGAATAAGAAGAATTTGTTCTTCAGATGAAGAATATGATTGTCAAGCAGCAGTCTTAAAACAGAGATTCCTGGATCGTGGATATCACGAATCAAAGTTGAAAACAGCCTATTCAAAAAGTAGAGAGTTGAATAGAACTGTGTTGTTAGAATCCAAACATGATGACACAACTAATGACAAACCTGTGGTGAGATTTATTACTAGTTATGGGAGCAACACCTTTAAGATTAAAGAAATCATCTCCAAGTATTGGCATATCTTCACTAGTGACCCCTTTTTTTCTAATATATTATCTGACAAATGTAATTTTTGCTATAGACGGGGGAAGACATTGGGGCAGTGTTTCTCAGGTTTTAAGAATGAAGTCCCAAGCCATAAACAGATGTCAGTAGGGCGTCCAGGTTGTACATTTTGTGGCAACTGCAGGTATTGCAAATTAGTGTCTAAAACTACTTCCTTTACATCTATAAACACCAGCAAAGTTTATGACATCAGACATCATATTAAATGCAGTAGTTCTTGGGTGATTTATATGGCTGTTTGCAAATGTGGTGCATTCTATGTAGGACAAACATCCTGCAGTTTCAAACAAAGGATTGCACTTCACATTAGTGATATTAAATGCAAACGAGAAAGGAGTGCCTTATATAAACACACCATACAACATGCAGCTTCTCACTTTATTTTTGTAGGGATTGATACGTTAAAAACAAATGTAGCAAATGAAGCTTTACGACATCAGCTTCTAACCAACATGGAACGTAGGTGGATTGTCAATCTTGGAGCATTATTTAAACCAGGGCTTAATGATCACTGGTGAACATAGCAGTTATAAAGCATATATATGTATATATTTATATGTATTGATATATGTGTGCTTTTCGTTGTTTATATGTATATATATGAGGTTCCATATGGCAATATGCTGCTGAGTTAATGTATATAATAGACATCAAACATCAGTATAATAAGGGTTTTTGGCTTTGTGTAATTATGGTGTGTAGCACTATTATTTTAGTCACATTATTAGTTTTTTGTATAAATGATTAGGATAGGGTTATATAATCATATGTATAATTTTCAAAATGAGCAGGCAATTCTTGTTCAATGTATGGATTTTACTATATGTATGTGATTGCCGTAGTATGGATATACTGTGGAACATTAGTAGGAGGCGGGGTATATCCCCGCTATAAATACACGTGATGATACGTTATTCTGCACTCACTGATGACGCTCTCAGTAGCGAAACCGGTTTGGGGATTGTGCATTACTTAATAAAAGCTTATATTTAAGCTACGTGCTGCTCGTGTCTCCTGTTTTGTGCTGGAACTGCTTTTGGTGTTTAGATATATATATATATATATATATATATATATATATATATATATATATATATATATATACACATATATAGACTGTGTGAGGCTCATGTGTGCAGATGTCTTGCTACAGGTGCCTGGTGTCACAGGCACGGAGTGAACACCAGTGTGGATACTGGAGTACCATACCCCATTCAAAAACACTGACACCAGTAACCACCACATATGTACATGCCTGCCCACCACTGCATGTGTCAGGGGGGAACAGGGTCAACAAGTGTACAATAGGCTCCACATAGATACACACAGTGGCACACTAGTCCTGTAATACCTGTACATGAAATGTGTCAGCGGACATGGTGTGTCAGCTATGGACATGTAGGTCACTGTACCCCTCCACACCCCACAATGTCCTACACGGTATGTACCTCCCATGACAGCTACAGATATGGTGAAGGACACAGACATATGCAAGTAACTGTGTCAATGCACTCAAACACCACAGAGCGCACACAGTCTACCTACATAGAGGTTACCACTGCTGGATATACATAGTTCGGTCACACCCATGACAGTTGTCTCCCAACCATGGTAACACCTCCAACATCCACAACACAAATTACCTATGTCTGTCGTCCTTGTCACTGCAGTATAGATCACATGGTGGAGGTATGGGACCCTACCCACAGATATGACATACCCTGTAGTAGACCACACAGAATTAAGAAGCAAGCCTCCCCATGAGTAGATGTCAGACATACCCCTGCTGAATGTTATGCTGATAGGTAATATGCCATATGAGTCATCCTGTGTAACTGTTTGTAAGGAGCAGGTATGATCATAACACATGTGTCACAAGGGGCAGGGTAGCATAACAATATGCTGCTGTAGGCCCAGGGCCAAAAGCCCACTACCTATCTAGGACGCAATGCACATCCATTAACACATTGCAAACAGAATATGTGAGGTGGAATGAGTGTGCTAGTGACTGGGTGCATGTTGTGTACTGGTGTGATTGCTCACCATGACTGTCTGTCTGTCATGGTAGTGTGTGTCCTTGGTGTGAGGCCAGAGACAGGTGTGTGGGGTATTGCAATTAACACATACTACATTGCCATATGTTGTGCTGTGTTACCCTGTATGTCACTGTGGTGTAGGTAGGGTTATGGCAAGTAAGAGTAGTGTGCAGTACCAGTGAAATATGCAACGTGCATTGTGTGCAGTGCATGGGCTGATAATGTTCCCCATACAGTACCTTGATTCAAACCCCCAGTGTGAGGTTGTGTATTGTGCCTGAAACAGTGCATTGACTGCTGCAGTATACTAGCCTGTTGTATGGAGTGTGCCAGGTACCGTTGCACAGTTGTCGGATGAGCACTGAAATCCGGTCATGTACATGTGTATCCCCCAATAGACAGACAGATGCTATATATGGTGCCTAAGTTATATCACTGCAGTCAAGTATAATGTGCATTATGTGTGCTATAGTCTGCTGACAGATATTGTGAAAAATACTCCTCCAAACTCCACAAAACAAGGCAAAAGCACGAAAGCGATGACCAATGCAGGCTGAGGTATATTCCAATTTATTGAACCACAAAAACACGAAAACACGAACTAGTACACCACAAAATGAACGCCTTCACATTAACAGCGTTTTCGTCCAAATGGACTTCATCAGATGAAATGCCTTACTACTTTAAAATATTCTTTATATATATAAAATCAGTTTCCACAAACACCAATCATTTATCCTTCACAATATGAACCTACAAATCACCCTACAAGCTACTAAATAATTTAGTATTTCATCACTTCCTATTGCAACCATATTTATTTCTTTTATATATTTAAATAAATAAAACAATAAATAAGCTTTATTAAATTCATTTAAAACTTCCTAAATAAAATGTTGACATATTATTAAAGTTTTTAAATAGTTCTTAAAACTGTTCATTAAAAGTTTTATTAAAAAAATAAAAAATAATGTATTATTATATAGGTCAAAAACTACTTATTTAAACATATGTTATCTAAAATAGAGTAAGGGCGACACCTATTGTCAAAATCTGGTAAGTGCTTACTAAATCACACCTTAGCTGATCTAATTTTCAGAAGGGGCAAAATAGAAATATATTCATTTAGCCCAGGCTTTTTATTTGCCTCCAGGGCCACTTGCCACCATAGTTCTTTATAGGCAATGTTTTCTTCCCAAGGGCCACCTCTTATATTCCTTTTTATTTGATCTAAAACAAAGAAATGGAATTTGGCTCCCACATGTTTTGGTGTGCCTATATATCGCATTTGTTTCTTTTCCTTTTTAACATCGCATGTGTTCATAAATGCGTCTCTTTAATGTCCTTTCTGTCTTTCCTATGTAAAATGACGGACATTCCACACAAACAGCCAAATACACAAGTCCTATAGATTCACAATTATAGTACCCCTTACTTTTTATACACCTTCTCCTACTGGTCAAAAAAACATTGTCTCTATTAATAATATGCTCACATTGTTTGCATTTACCACATTTAAAGGTTCCAACCTTACCCCTAATTCCTATTTGAGTTCCCTTGTTACCATAATTATTGTTTTCCAAAATTCCTTTTATACTTGTTGTATTTTTAAATACCACTCTAGGTGTCTCCTGTGGTAACCCATCCAAATCCGTGAGGGCCCTGAATCTCTCCCATTCTCTTTGGAATACAAATTTAATATTTTTGTTCAATAAATTGTATTCCATAATCAAAGATTTTTGAAAATTTCCTACTTTATCCTCCTCTTTCTTATCATGTTCACTAATTTTACCAAAAATTGGTTCAGACCTTCCCTTTCTTCCCTCTTCCACTTCGGTTCTAATATTTTTGATAAATTCTAAAGGATATTCTCTTTCGAGAAACATTCCTTCTAACAAATCACATTCTGCTTTAAATTTTCTTTCATTATTTGTCATTCTTGACCCCCTCACGAATTGCCCCTTCACTATGTTCTTTTTGCAATATATTGGGTGGGCACTTTTGTAATGCAAAAAGGAATTCACATACGTGGGTTTTCTATAAACACAAGTTTCAAAGCTTTTATCTCTTTTTGTAATTTCTACATCCAAGTATTGAATATTAGTTTCAGAATAATTATAGGTAAATTTTAAAAAATCTGTAGTCCTTCCTATATATTTAATGAATTCGTCCAATACTTTCTTGCCCCCTGTCCAAAAAATTATGATATCGTCAAGAAACCTCTTGTATAAAGTCCAGTACTTAGCATAGGGGGACTTCAAAACGTGCTGTTCCTCCCAATTTGCAAGTACTAGGTTGGCAAAGGTAGGTGCACAGGCTGCCCCCATTGCTACACCTTGTAGCTGTTGAAAAAATTCACCATTAAAGGTTAAATAGTTATTTTTCAACACCAGGTCCATTAAACCTGTGCACACTACCTTTTCCTCAAGAGTCAACCTACTATCCCCATAAACCTCCTCTTCGAACATTCTTATACCAGCCTCATAAGGTATAGACCCAAATAGGTCAACAATGTCAATGGTGACAAAAATTAGCTCATCATTGTAAAGACTGCTGTTCAACCCTCTCAGTAAATCCCAAGAGTCCTTTAAGATGGCTCCTTTCTGTAACCATATATGCTTAGCCTTTTGATCCACATATTTTGCTATGCCCCTCTGTAAATCTATGCTGAACCAGGAGGAGAGAGGAGCGTGTGGCAAGGAACCCGGAAATGGAGACTTAATGGCTAACGGACAGAGAAGCAAACGCAAAAGAGAACTGAATAGTGGTGGAAGAAACACCCGAGAAACAGATGATATAAACGGCAGTGGCTTCAATCCCGCAGCTACACCGGGGATTCTTTGTGGTGATATACAGGAAGGTGGTGTGTTGAGCGCCGAAAGGAAACAAACGGGCACAAGAAGCTCTTTAAAAGGTACTGTTCGTGATAAAAACGCTATTGAAATGAAAGACTGGTTGCAAGCACAATACAGCTTTCATATTACTGGTAATAGATTACCAACTGGAAATAATATGGACTCTTATAACAAAAAGATGGACAATTTATACAAGTTAATGCACAAATATAAAAGTATTGTTGTTGAAAATGCATATTTGGATGAATGCCTAAAACGTGATATTGTTCCTAAAGGTCTTAGGACCTGGAAGTATCCTAATAATGTACAAGTAGGATCTATTTTTCATAAAGAACTGTTAGTTGTATTTAATAGATGTGGCTTGGACATTGTTAGATTGATTATGGATGAGAACAATAGGAATTTAGAAAACCTACAAGCACAGATAGATTCTCTTGATGCTTCTATCAAGGATGATTTGATGTTTGAAATAGATATGGAAAGACAAAAATATTTTAAACTAAAGGATGAAGTTGACAATAAATGTAAAGTTTTGGTGGATAGGAAAATGGATAAACTAAGAAGGGATATTTATGAATATGAAAATCAGGTTTGTTACCCAAAACCCCCACCCTATAGGAACCAGTATTACAACAATAATAACAATAACTTTAATAATATGTCAACATTTTATTTAGGAAGTTTTAAATGAATTTAATAAAGCTTATTTATTGATTTATTTATTTAAATATATAAAAGAAATAAATATGGTTGCAATAGGAAGTGATGAAATACTAAATTATTTAGTAGCTTGTAGGTTGATTTGTAGGTTCATATTGTGAAGGATAAATGATTGGTGTTTGTGGAAACTGGTTTTATATATATAAAGAATATTTTAAAGTAGTAAGGCATTTCATCTGATGAAGTCCATTTGGACGAAAACGCTATTAATGTGAAGGCGTTCATTCTGTGGTGTACTAGTTCGTGTTTTCGTGTTTTTGTGGTTCAATAAATTGGAATATACCTCAGCCTGCATTGGTCATCGCTTTCGTGCTTTTGCCTGCTGACAGATATTGCTGACATATTTCCCTTCTCCTTTTCAGGGACATGGTTCACCAGCGGAACCCAGTCTACTCCGCTGCAGAAGAGGAGGAGATACACCAGAGCCTGGTGCGGGATTTTACTGTACTCTTTTCCCGCACCAGCCAGAACCAGCAGGAGAGGGCTGCACTGTGGCAAGACCTGGTCCATCGGGTAAATGACATAGGCACACATAACCGGACATATGAGCAGGTACGCCATCACTGCAGTGATTTAATTAGAAATGTCCATCAGCGTGCGTCGGATATCCACAGGCAGCAGCTTCCCACAGGTGGTGGGGTGGCTAGACATCCCCCCCTCACCAGACTGGAGGGACTACTCCTGAGTGTTGTGGCTCCAGCACAGCAGCAACAACAACAGCATACATGTGTAATGATGGAGGCTGGAACCACACAGCAGCAGGACACAGAGCGTGCAGGTAACATGCCATGTGTATAGTGACCATTCTGTACACTGTTAGGTTATGCATGTGTGGGGTGTGTCCTCAATTTGTAGCTGTTATCTTGGTAATTATTGTGCATTAGTGATAACCTCATTATCTTCAGTACACCTGTGGAAGCTAACTGTTGCACTACTGAACTGTAACATGCCCACAGTATCAATGGCACAGTTGTGCCCACTGATGATAAATGTCTCTTTTCCGCAGGTCCCTCTGGTGTAACAGCAAGGCAGCCTATCCATGCTGGTGAGTGTGTAATACCATTACCTTCACTACTCTGTATACTAATAGTAATAATAGGCTGAAGCAATAGTGGGTTGATATCTCATATACTGAGGTGTGTGCATGTGTGCATGTGTGCATGTGCCCATATGTGCATGTGCCCATGTGTGCATGTGTGCATGTGCCCATGTGTGCATGTGTGCATGTGTGCATGTGCCCATGTGTGCATCAGTGGTGGCATTGTGTACACATTGTAAACTGTGTTTCCTGTCTTACTCCCACAGGTTCTGGTGCTGCTCTGTTGTCATGCAGCAGGGAACCTGAATCAGCTGCTGTGGATAGTGATGATGATACCTGTGTAATGGCACAGGTAGGTGTGCCAGGGTCCGTCATTGGTCAGCCAATTGACACTACACAGCTGTCAACCCCATCAATGCACACAGTCATCCTGCCAATACATCCTTTGTCACCAATGTCCCTAGGTGATGGACAGGACACAGTGGGCATTGACCAGGATAATGTGGTACCGGTGGCACATGCATCCCCACACTGCAGCCATGACCAGGGCCCTGACATGGTACCGCACAGGCAGACGTCCATGGGTTCTCGTGGGAGCATCCGTGGGCATACCACCCCTGTCAGATGTGCCCACAGAGGTCTTTCAACCCTAGCTATGTTTCGGGCTGCAATGCAGGCACAGTCACATATGGAATGGTACACCAGACAGGGTCTGAGGGAGCTGAGAGCATGTCGCACAGCTATGAGTGACAGTATGCGTGATGTTGCGGCTGCCATCCGCAACTTCACCGAGGTCATTGACAGACGCTGGGGGGACACATTAGATCTGTTCCACAACTATATGTCCATGAGCCAGGGCAATGGTGGACGGTTGAGGCATCGACGTGGCCGTATGCCAGCAACAGCAGCAGCTGGCAGCCGTCGCGGATGAAAACAGGGCCGCGGCCGCTCACATAGTGCCAGCAGCAGCCCCAGCAATGCTGGGTCTGTGCTGTCATTGGACCGCCCCAGGAGACCACGTGCACGTGGTGCTGGACAGTCCCAAAAGGGACCTGTCTCCAGTCAATGAACACCTCCTTCTAATGACAGTACCCAGTCTGGATTGGTACCTGATACGGTCCGTAGCACCCCTGCCAGGTACAGGTACCATGTCCGTGGCCACAGACAGTGATCTGTATGTCCTGGCAGGTACAGTCTGCGGCTGTCCACAAACACCTGTATATGGCAGCCATGAGGTGGGACTGTGTGCATTCATACACACATGCAAAGTGATAACACCTAGGGCTACCGCATACATGCACACACTGCATCAACATTGCCCCATCTTGTACTGCTGTCCCTCACCAACACACACACACAGACATGTCATTTGGTTGTATCAGTGGCAGACTCAGGCATACCAGGTACACACCTTGTGCATATGATGAAACTGTGCCACCTCCTGCAATCTGTAAGATCGGTGCAGGAACAGGTTAACATGGTGCTGATGCACAGGGTGACTACATAGACGTATTGTAATAGTATGATGTTGACAACAGTACAGTGTAATTATAGCATTGTGGGTATATACCAGCATGCCTGATGCAGTTACAGTATGAATGTCATTGTATTGTTTTGTACACCCATACTAGTTACCACAGTGTTCTGTCTGCACATCTTTGCATACTGGTGGTGAGGCTGTGAAGGGATGGCCACCTACATAGGTAGCACAGGGGATACAACAATGTACATATTGATACTCAATGATGGCCATGTCAACTGCGAGTTGCATGCTGTCCACACACGACTCTGCAATGCAGATGTTTCAGGATGTTGATATCTGTGCAGTACTACACAGCAGGTTCAGAGCTAACAAGAGCACACTAGCACTACAAGGTCACACCTCATGCCATGCATAACAGCACCAAAACACAGAATTAACTATGACAGGAGGGAGAGTGTCCATAGATGGCAAGGATACTGTGGTGCCAGGACAGGTAGCATACATCATACTACGTCTGGAACTGCTGAGTAAGGGCTCAGTGTCTGTTATTTGACATGTGTATTATTACAGGTATCAGTACTTGGGTATCAGGCCAGTTATTCAACATTACGAAGGTACGTGGTCTATACACTTGTGGGGTTTGTGGCTGGACCCAGCCCGTCTGACCTGGGAATGTCTGGGTACTGGCTTAGAGTGCCTGCATATATGCACTGTTACATACTGGAAGTCGTACACCTTGTTTGTTGTAGCATAGTCTACATACAGGCCTGCTGACTGTAGCTTTGCTTGTATGCATGTTTGCCTGTTATGTTCCTGAAACACTGATTCCACCTGCAGTGCAGATATACAGTGTCTCTGTGGATCCCTAGTGACATCTGTGTTGCTTACTGTACTGATGTCCATGTGTCACTTGACAGAACGTCACTGTTTGTCCTGTTTGCATGTAGCTTGCCTGTAACACATTGCATATGACTTACCTCACATTTGCTCAAGACAGCATTCATATATGCCAGCACTAACAATTCAGGAGCAATACACCCTCACATAGTCACCTTGAGTACCTTGTTCCCCATTGGCCCTATGTGTCGTTACTTAGTGTGGGAATCACAATGCTATGGTAGCATGTGCAAAGGTCACCTGTCGATCTACTCCCAGGTCCAGTTGGTGAATCCGTGAGTCATGTGGCAATGTTACAGCTGCCTCATGTACACAGCCAACCCTCTCCCCTTCCCATACATGTACAACACATGTGAGAGATGCAACTACATAGCCAAACTGGGGGCTAAGCTCTGTTTACACAGCACTGGCATTCCCTGTCAGGTGGAGTGGGATACTACAGTGAATACAGTACCAGTCTCCCATAGACCTGCCACGACCACAATCCAAACACAGACACACACAGGTACATTATTGGGCTCTCAGAATAGCATCCTGCCTGAGCAGCTGACACCTGCAAAGCAGACACACAAGCAAACATTACGCCAGAGCAGAGCACATGCGACACATAGCTCACAAAGCCTGTCTGCCAAACAGTGTCAGGCTATACGGCTAGACAACACACCTGCTACGGTTGTATAAGGTACCTCTATTGACACGTACACGGTGGTCCTGCTCCCAGGCTGAACAAGGTGATGGTCATGCTGAGCTGCCCGTCGGGCACTATGATCCACCACATAACACAAGCAAAGCAGTCACTCCAAGGCATGTAGCAGTATGACTCAGTCATTGTCTGTGCCAGTGTGTATGACCTCTGACGCACCTCCCAGGACTACATGTTAGGGGACATGGAGGGGCTCTCTGAGGTTGTGGCACAGGCTGGTATGACCCTGGCTTTGGGTAGCATCTCACCCTCACCATGAATGCTGCCACAATATGTAGACAGGTTCATTGGTTTCTGCACTTAACGTATCTTTCAGTGACATCCAAAGGGGATCCAATGCCTGTCAGTCTGGGATTACATGCTGGACATGCCACATTGCTTTGCTTGGGACAGCTTGCACCTGTCACCCATGGGCTGTTGTATATTGGCAGAGGCTGTTGCTACACACATACTGCCTTTGTATGCAAGGCTGACATTACATAGCCACCTACACAGGTAGCACACAGGATGGGACACTAATAGCAATGCTACCCAACAGCAGCAGTGTAAACCTCAAGATGCATGCAGTGGAAACTGTCCTTAGCATGGGGTACAGCAATATCCGTGCAGTAACAGACTCCTGGTACAAGGCTCCCAGGTGCACACCATCAGTGCCAGGTCATTCCTGATACCATGCTTGTTATCCCCTACACATGCACCAAAACAGAACGGGGGGATGTAGTATCCAAAGGCACCTCAGATACACACACCCCCAGGTTGGTGGCACTGCACAAAGCATCAGTGCCTCTCCATGTGCAACACACAGTGGGTTAGACTGCCTTCAGGTTCATAGCCTGGCACACACCACACTCCCATACCCAGGAAACCCACTTGGCCTTCCTGACAACACTGGGAATATGACGGTCTCTACACACACCATTATATGGTTGTACTGCAACTACCCAAACATACAGTGTGGGCATTATTCTAGCTGCAAGACCCTATCTTATCATTCATTCCCTGTATTGCTATGGAACAACTTGTTACCACTCCCACAAGTGGTGACAACATGCTGCACCTGTTCATCACCAACATGTGGACTATATGCTCCAGACCAATCATGTATCCCTCGCTGGTGGGATGACACCATCTACAACCCACACTGTATAGTCACATACCACATGCAGCCCCTGCACAGAACACCCCAGTCATACAGTTGTCTGATGCATATTCCATGTATTCACATGAGGCAGGCTTCGGACATGGGAACTCTTGCAGTTCACAGGTACATATGTGTAGGTGGCACACACATACATCATGTGTGCATTGACATTACTGATATAATGTATGTTGTGCAATATTGTGAACAACACCCCACCCACATGGACAAACTGTGTGACAAAATTACACATGGCATTTGTAGGATACAAACCCCTACCTAACTATGTTAGATCACTTGTGAGAGTCGCATTAGCAGAGCATGCTATGTGCATTACTGTGTGGATTGCTTTCTCCTGCTGTACTTATAGGGTGCTGACATTGTCAGTGTTTAGACAGTGGAATATGCAGCATGTGTTGTGTAGTAAAAGCTGCCAAAAGGGACATTTCTCATACACATGGAATTGCATACACTACTCCCCCATACACAGTCACACACACACACACTGGGCACTTGCAGGATTCAAACCTCTACCTAACTATGTTATAATACTAGTGAGAGAGATGCATTAGTAGAGCACGCTATTTGCATTACTGGGGGGGGGGATTGCTTTCTCCTGCTGTACTTATGGGGTGCTGACATCATCAGTGTTTAGACAGTGGAATATGCAGCATGTTTTGTGTAGTAAAAGTTGCCAAAAGGGACATTTCTCATACACATGGAATTGCACACACTACTCCCCCCTACACAGTCACACACACACTGGGCATTTGCAGGATTCAAATCCCTACCTAACTATGTTATGATACTAGTAAGAGACACATTAGCAGAGCTCGCTATTTGCATTACTGGGGGGATTGCTTTCTCCTGCTTTATTTATAGGGTGCTGACATCATCAGTGTTTAGACAGTGGAATATGCAGTATGTTTTGTGTAGTAAAAGTTGCCAAAAGGGACATTTCTCATACTCATGGAATTGCACACACTACTCCCCCATACTCAGTCACACACACACTGGGCACTTGCAGGATTTAAACCCCTACCTACCTATGTTATGACACTTGCTAGAGATGCAGTAGCGGAGCGTGCTATTCACATTATTGGGTATAACTTCTGCTCCTGACATATGTATAGTGTGCTGACATCATTATGGATGAAGAGGTATGTACATCTGTTCCTATCCATCAGTAAGGGAGAGAGCATATCTATGCATTAACTTTGCACAGGCACAGTGGCCTACTGTACTGTGGAGGCAGACGCCAAATACACTGTGGATAGCCTTCTGTATTCCCTAGGGACAACGGTCAGGTATTGCACTCTACGGCCATATGTTTACCTGTCAGATGCACGTATCTGTTGCTCATATACTGTTTGTGGGTCGTTATTGCCATAGCCTTCCCTATCTCTATAAACAACGTGTGTACTGTGGGAGATGTTTGCATATGAGTGGGATCCAGTACTTTACTTATGTCTCTGTTGTAGCTTCACTGTGTGCACTGGGCAGATGTCTGTATTGTGGGAGGTTCCCGTGTTAACACATAGAAATGCCAGATATGTGTGTGCACCTGCTGAACTGTGACATGGCCTAAGTGTGTGAGCATGCCCAGTTCACAGTTTGTATGGCTTCTTGACTGCCACATCTCATTTATCTAAGTGTGCAAGCATGCCCAGTGTGACCTTTTCTTATGTTTGGATCTGTGGACCACCACATTTCTGTTTGTGTGTGGACACCATCTATATATCACATGTACAGTTGAGTGCTGGACATCAGGTTGTGTTCTTACTGCCCAACTGCTGTGTGTCTGAACCTAACAGGCATTATGCTGTGCCTGCAGGGTCGCCATGGGATAGTTTGCATACAGTTGTCATCATCCTTTCCTGCTGACCAAACAGTTGTATTGTTGTATAGTGTACTGGTGCAAAACTTTCACTGTGGTGGACAGTATAATCGGTTTCAGTCCTATCACTGCTTGTAATGTTTATAGTGAGCACACCAGACTGGTTGAGGGCCAGTTATGCAGATATGACCATGTTGCATTTTGTTCAGATATGGACAGCTTAGTACATGATTGTCCAACATTGTTAATGTATTCCACAACTTGTGTGGACAGTGACAAACAATGGCCAGGTGCCCTAGTCCATTTGTAATGCTAGTCAGAGAGTGTTTGTCCTTCCTTAGTGTGCTGTGCCTCTGTCTACCCATGACATACAGGTGATATCCAGGGTACACCTGCCATCACCCATCCAGTCATCATGATTCCTCTGGATGACAGTCACTGAGGGACTCCCTGGATATCCTGTAGTGGGAGTTTTGTCATGAGTGGAGTGAGCTTCTGGGTTGTGGACCAATCAGTACAGCATGTCCTGTTTATGTCTGTGCTGGGGTTCAGGCCTGTCAGCTGCATAGGTCACCAGCATTCAGTGTTTACATGGTGCCAAATGTCCATTGATACCAGGTTGGTCATGGCTCTATACATCAGGCACAGTTCACCCCCAGCCAGGCAGTATGGCACTGTGTGGAGCTGAAGTTACTTTACTCAGGCGACACATGGCATCTGTTACAGCTCTGCAATCCTCCTGGTGGGGTATTTGTGTGGTCATTCCAGTTGCTGCAGGTGTCAGCTACGGTACATCCCTGAAGGGCCATTGTACGCAATTGTGAGGCTGCTGATGGATGACTGGAGAGGCACATTGACCTACCCTAACCAAGCTGTGCTTACCTTCATGATTAGGTGGGTATATGGTATGTTTCTGTAGCCACTACAGACACATTGTTGTCACATGCAGGATATGTGTCACGTTGTGTCCCCAGGTCTCTTATTGCTCCTGATGTACTTACTGGGTTAACACCTATGTGGTAATTTCTGGCCATGTCCTGTGTTTCCACAGGGGTTGACTATACCCTATTCTGCATTTAGCTTGTTGACATGGCTGTGGCACCACTTGTGTGTTTCTTTGTGTGCCTTTTGTAGGTTGCTTGTGTCAACTGGAGGGTTCAATATGGTGGTCAGTTTGTCGTCCTCTGCAAACCTGTTCAGACAGAGTCCTTCCATGTTGGCCTGTACCTATTTGACATATATAGCATACAAGAGGGTTCCCAGGACCATGCCTTGTGGGATGCCAGTTGTACCTGGTTTGCAGTCTGCCATGGCTACAGCATGTCTGCCAGGTCAGTTCTGTTCTTGAGCTGGTTTGCAACCCATCTACTTGCATAGGAGTTTATAGTTAGACTGGTGAGCTTATCTGTACCGCCAACTAGGGTATTGTATGGAAGGGTTTAGCAAGGTCCAGATAGGCTATGTGATCGACATTCCCCACATCACTGGGCTTGGTGCATGTTTCACATGAGTCAGACATGTGTATGGGTCAGGATCTGCCCTATGACAGCCACACTGGGTAGGGTCCAATGTCTGTAGGTACCCAATCTCGTTATTCATGGGATCCATGATCATCCTCTACATTACTTTGCCAACCTAGATATTCAGGGTTGAGGGATGATAGTTTGCAGTATCCACTCAGGAACCCCCTTTGTGGTGTGGGACCACTGTTGCTGTACACTGCTCTTTGGGTACATATCCTGTGGTAGGACTGATAGTGCACAGTAATGCTATTTGCTGTTGCATTCTTCTTACAGTACTTGTTGGACACAACCCAGGACACCATCTGGTACCATTGATGCTGTGTGCTGTGCTTTGTGGATGCTGGCTGTTACCTCAGCATCTGCAATGTTGGGGGGCCAGCACTCTCCTGGGATAGATATTTGGCAGTTAGGTGCTGATGGGGAGTTTGCAAAGAATCTGTTAGGTAGGATGTTGGCAATGTGTGTGGGTTTGGTGTATTGTTTGTGATATTAGAGTGCTGCAGAGCATATCTGTGGATTACTACCATGGTTCCTACCATCAGGTAGGACAGCTGTGTAATAATCCTTTGTGTCCTGCACAATTTGTATCATCATAGGTTCATAGGTTTATACTAGGCTATCTGCCCTGGCCTTGTTTGAGCATGGACAGACTGTGTGTGGGTCTCAACACCCCTTACAATGTGCATATCATGCCCACGTAGGGTTTACTTTCCTAGATGTGACACAGGGATGGCCCCCAGTGTACATCTGCTATCTCCCATGCATTTCAACTGATTTCTCTTGTTGAGTTTGTGTGTGGAGCTCAGCCTATCATGGACTGAGATTCTGTTCCAGAGTGTCCTGAGCCTCTGGGTTATAGATCTGTCCCTCCAGCACATCCTATTAATCTATGTGTAGAGGTTCAGATATCTCACTGTGGTGTGTCTGCTGGATTTGGGGTTTCTGCAGTGGAGCATGTCCATTCATTCTGGATTGGGCATGGCCTTGTACATCAGGCATACATCACCTCTAACTGTGCAGTATGCTTCTGAATTGGGCTGTGGTTTCTTCAGCCAGGCTGCAGATGTCCAATGTTTGGACCATTTATCCTGTTGGTGGGGTACATTTGGGGTCTTTCTGACTGCTGCATGTGTAAAGTAAGGTACATGCGGACTGGGGTATAGTTGTCAAGTATGGGCCTGATAAGGGAAGGGTATGGGGGCACAGTAACCTCTGTAGCTCTACATGTGCATCCTTTCATATTAAGGTTAGCAATATAGAAGGTCTTCCTGGCCACCTTGGCAATGTGTGTGTCACATGACAGGTTACCAGCCACTTGTGTCCCTAGGTCCATGACTACTTCTTCCATACATAATGGATTGCCACCTATGTCATACTTTATGTGTGCCTTGTTTGGTATTTGTTGGGACATTCATACTCTGATGTGTCTTCAGGAAGGCTGGCTGGGGTACCTGGGTTTGTGTGTGGGGTCTGTAGCAGGCTTCAAATAGGTACACAGTTTGAGACAGTGTTACTCGCCCGTGGATAGTCCATGCTGCTTCTTGCTGTGGTACCAACCTGGGGGTGTGGTTATTCTTGATAATTATTGGTAGCCACACTCCTATTGTCATGTGTTCCATGTTTTGGAGCTGTAGAGCATGGTATGAGGCATAACCTGGTAGTATTAGGGTGCTCTTCTGGGCCTTGCCCAGGTTTCTGTTACAGAACACATATTACCATTATCCATGCTGTGGTGGGTTTGGTCTGCAGGTTAGACTTCTGGCATTGGGTAGCATTACGTCCAGGTTATTATCCCTTGTGCTACCTATGTTGGTAGGTTTGTGTTTCCAGACTTACCTATTCCAGGCACAGTGGGGGTGACAGCAGCCTTTGCCAGTATCTACACAGCCAGGTGTGCTGGGTGCGTGCCATCCCTAGAAGGTGGGGCATCATGTCTTGTTCGGCATGTCAGCCCAGGCTGTCAGCCATGTGTTCCCCCTTGCTAACAGCAATACCTCAGCCAATTATTGTACTTGATCTTGTTGTTTTCATAGTGTGGCATCATGCTTGGTGAGGGTGATGTTAGGTTGGGTCTTCATGTTTGCATATACTAGATGGTGTTACATTGCTTAACACATGGCAATCATGCCTCAGGTGGTGCTGCAGGGCTGCCTCTGTTGGATGCACATACTACACTCCCTGTACATGTTTGAGAGCAGGTTATGTCATTTTAGGCATCCCTGTTACTATGTGAGTGAGTCAGAGAGGGGTATCATTCCCAGGGTTCCTACTGAGCCAGTGTATGTGCTATGCGTTGCCTCTTTGCCAAGGCCAAGGCATACTGGGCATGCCTCCTTCTGCCTACTGGGGCAGGCTCAGGTTGTTCCTCCTCCGAGTCACGCTCTGCCTGTGTTGGCCTTGGCAATGGTGGGGGGCTGTTTGGCCCGGCCCTATGCTGGTCCTGCTGCAGCTGTTTTCGCAGGATCATATTATGTAGCATAGCACATACCATGACAATTTGGGTACATGTAGTTGGTGAGTACTGCAAGGCTCCACCAGATGTGTCCAGACACCGGAACTGTGACTTGAGCAGCCCAAACACACACTCTATTACATTACGTGTTTGTGCGTGTGCCTCATTATGGCGTTCCTGTTCAGGTGTGTGTGCGTTTCTGATGGGTGTCATCAGCCATGGCTCCAGTGCATAACCTGCATCCCCCACTAGGTGTCCATGTGGGATGTCCCCATTGGCAAATGTCTGGTACAGCTGCGTCAAATGTCAGATATGGGAATCATGGTAGCTCCCAGGGCAGCCAGCACACACATTCATTATTATGCCCTGGGCATCACACACGACCTGGAAGTTGATGGAAGGGAAGCCCTTGACCTGGCAGTTGATGGAGGGGAAGCCCTTGCGGTTAATGTAGGCCCTACCCCGCTCACCGGCTGGTGCTTTGATGCGTATGTGCGTGCAGTCTATTGCACCCACTACCTCAGGGTATTCCGCTATTTGCTGAAAGAGACGCATATTGCTGGCCAATACCTCACGGGCATTGGGGAAATATACATGATCACCGACATGTGCTGACATGGCATCCAGGAACTGGTGCAGTACCCTGGAGGCTGATGCCTGTGATATCCCCATCATATCACCAGTTGGTCTCTGGAAGGTACCTGTTGCTAGTATTCTTAGGCCAACACATACCTTGGTTTCCACTGGGATGGGTTCCCCTCTGTTGGTTCTGTGTGTGAGGAATGGCCTGCACAGCTCAACAATTTGCTGTAGGAGGTCTCTGTCCACTCTATAGTGCTCCACTATCTCCAGCTCATGTAACCCCTGGTAGGTGACCCTGGGCCTGTACACTCTTCTCCGTCTCCTCACTGTGGGTTGTCTGGCAGCATTTCCATTGTCACCACCCTCAGAAAGTCTCCTATGTCTCCTTATGACAGCTATAGCAGCCCCTAGCATGTTTGGTCTGAGTGCAGCTTTTTCAGTTTTCACTTGTACTAGCTTACTCCTGTCTTGCAGTATCTCTTGAGAGAAACAAACTGCACTGTTGTTTGCAGAGTTTTAAGTGCTGGGCTGGGCTTGTATTCTGCCTGTGTAATTGCCTGCTTCTAATTGTTTTCACCTGCTACCTCTACAGGTATTCCCTGCTAGTTTCCTAGTATTTCTCATGCTTTCTTTTCCTCTCTGTTTCCTCAGGGGGAGCAGCGCGCATACCAGCGAAAACACGTTCACAGTGGCTACCACGCGTGCACACATGCTTACACGGACTAGAATCTGCTTATTCAGGTTAAAACGCGCACACACCAGTGCAAACAGGTTTATATATCTTTAACAGGCTCCTACATGCTTACTCTGCCTTACACGTGCGCACTCTGTATTACTCGTGCCTCCCAGCGCACACACACGTGCATGCACGTACAGCAAGAAACTTTGGTGTTGGCCACAGTGTACACCTTCTAGTTCTTGACTTTCCCATGCTTATCTGTTGACATTCCTCTTTTTCTGCTGTGTGATTGATATGTTTCACATACCACTTTGCTCCAATGAGCTTGCTTTCTTCCTGACATTACCCCCTGTGATGTCACCTATCTCCTACTCTGTTACTCCCCCTTATCTAACTCTTACACTACACGGACTGTGCTCATTTGCTATGTGACAGTGTGATTCACTATCCTACCATTCATTTACATAGGGTTGCCTACTAATGCTTAGTTACATGTCTTACACTCAGCTTCCCCCCTTAGCAACCACTCGACGGTGGCCATGTTGTTTTTGGTCTTCTAGTCCCTGCATTGCAAATCTATGCATTACATAAAACCCACATTTGTGGGTTTCTAACCTTCATTTTTCAGTTTTATATAGCGCAGCCCATTTGCGCTGGGCTGCGCTGCGTTTAAACATCGCCGATCTCCAAAAAAAAAAATTCTTTTTTTTCATATTTGCATCAGTTTACCATGCCAATGGCCACATATTTGGCCATTGGCATGCTGTCTGTAACATTTGCACACTTTATTTGGAGCTGTCATGGCTCCGTTGTGTTATTTGCAGTAACGTACTCAGTTGTCAACTGAGTACATTTCTGCAACTAACATGACTCTTACACGGGCTGGTTTCAGCTTCGTGGATCGCTAATCTACCACATTTCCATGCCTTTCGGCTGCAAGTGGGGGTGATTAGCATATCCACGCCCTGCCCGTGTAAGAGTCGTTTTAGCTTTCTCTTACACCGGATTTCGGGTTGTTCCTGGATCGCGATGGCTGCATGGAGTCTTACATGGCTCTTAGACTCCGTGCAAGCCATCGTGAATCCTGCCCATAGTATTAGCAGTAGTGTATTAGAACTTCTTATGCTATGGTCTCCTACTACAAATGCAAGTTTTGTAGGTATAGCAAAATCTAGTAATTTTTATTTCAAGCATTGTGGGTTTCATTTTATTTCTAAAGATTGATATGAGTGTAGCAGCATTGGCATTATGTATTTAGTTACTTGCAACGATTGTGAATATTTCTATATAGGTAAAAGTATTATGACACTTTTGCATAGGATTAGAGAACAGTGATTAAAAGCAAGATGTTACTAATGTTTTAGTGAAACAGTTTGTGTTGTACCAATTTTTGAAATTTTGAGTTTCTAGTTTTGGAGAAAGTGGTCAGAAAATGTTTGTTGACACTTTTAATTACTACCTTGAAAGACAAGAATTTAAGTAGCAAATTTTCCTAAGACCTGATTTTCCCCAAGGGCTTAATGAAACTATTTATGTCAAAAGCTTTTTAAAAAATAAAATTTTGTAAAATATTTAAGGTTGTCTGACTTGTTAAAGTATTTCTTTAGCATAGAGTATTTTTGATGTGTACATGTTTTAATTTTATAGTTCAATTAAGGATCTGAATTTTAAAGTAACCCTATTGGGCAGATAGATTATGATGTCATTTCCATGTAAGTTTTTAAATATATTAATGGAAGTTTTAAATGTTTTCTGATGAAGTTCTTAAAATTATATGAATGAAAACACTTAAAACATTTGGCAGTGGTTTGCACTGGCTTGTTTTATACAGTCTTGGGTTCTTTGTTCTTTCCAGTTGTGAGTCCAAGGGTTTGTTTTTTTTCTTTGATCAGTTTGTACCCTTTGGTGCTTTTTTCATTTATTCAGAATTTAATAGATACTTACATTTCTCTCCAGCAAGTTGTGGATTGGAGTCATTAAATAATGGCAGATACCCATTTCAGACTTCACATCAATCAACCAACTTTTTAAGTATGTTCATAGGTTCATAAGTTCATAGGTTGGTACTAGGCTATCGGCCCTAGGGCCTATACAAGCCTAGCCATAATAATTCCCTGACTTTGACTTCCCACAGTATTTACTTCCCTGGATCCCTGTCTAGCAGGGCAACTGACATGATCTTCGGGGTGAATTTCCTATCTCCCATCCAATCATCAAGGTTCTTTTTGAAGAGGGCCAAAGAGGCACTCTGCTTGACATGCAAAAGCAATGTTTGAAATCTGTCCCTGATTTTATTTATTTATATATTTATATATTTATTTGTTTGTTTATTTATTTATTTGTTTTGATTCTTCAGCTAAAAAATGTGGGAGGAGGGGAGGGGGAATTCTTTACTTCTACTAATTATTTATTTGACCTCAGACATACATTTAAGATATACAGAATCATAGAAGTGGCTGTAATTATTGCATGGCATGTGTGTGTGTGTGTGTGTGTGTGTGTGTGTGTGTGTGTGTGTGTGTGTGTATGTGTGTGTGAGTGCGTGTGTGGATGTAAGGATGAGCTGGCTCCGATTTTTGCTTACATTTTTGTCAGATAAAATTGGGCATTGGCAAATTGTTGTTTTGCAGTCATCAGCAATACATGTGAATTTTGGACTTCATATCTTTCAGGAAAATGTTTGGCAATGCAAAACCTGGCATGGTAGGAACTTTTAAGTGTATAAGAGTAGTATTTCAAATGTGTTTGAACTAAGAAGTTGAGGAGGAGAGCTGGCAATTATAATGGTTATATTGTATGGTTATGATAGCAGCAAGCTGAATGAAGTACATTTCCAGAGTATGATTTATTTGATCTAGAGCACATATTTAAAATGTTCACAATCATACACGTGTCTTCAATCCTTGCATGACATGAGTATAAGTATCAATTGGCTTTGATTTCTTGTATTTTTTGTCAAAATTTTGCAGATTATTTTTCTGTAGTCATCATGTAATGTGTGCATTTCTGGCTTCATATCTATCAGAACATGTTTATTATCACAAAGCTGAAGTACATTTCCAGACCATTATCTATGTAATCCAAAGCATACATTTAAGATGTTCACAATTATACAAGTGTCTTTAATTGTTACGTGGCTTGTGTGTGTGTGTGTGTGTGTGTGTGTGTGTGTGTGTGTGTGTGTGTGTGTGTGTGTGTGTGTGTGTGTGAGAGTGTCTTTTGCATTCCGTACAGGCTTTGTCCCAGAGGAATGTAGGACTGCAACAGTCATCCCTCTGCACAAGGGGGGCCCATCAACTGACTCAGGAAACTACATACTCATAAACTTCACTAGTCTTATCTGGAAGACCAAGGAGAGAATTACCATGGACCTGATCAATAATCTCACAGGAACTCTCTAAACTTTAGACTAGACCCAATGTGGCTTTGTCAAAGGGAGGTCCTGCCTGCTCAATCTGGTGGACTTCTTCAAGAAAGAGTCATGGATGAGGGTAAAATGGTACACACTGCTTATTTAGACCTGGCAAAAGCTTCCGACACAATCCCCCAATGAGGTATAATAGATAAACTTACTGAGTTAGGCATAAACTCCTACATTGTCAGATGGATGGCGAGCTATATCACTGACAGCATTCATTTTGTCCAAATAGGTGAATTCACCTCCGATAAGAAATCTATTCCTAGCAGTGCCCCATGGGGCTCAGTGTGGGGACCCCTCCTGTTTGGTGTATATTTCTCTAAAGTAAAGGCCAATGTTAGGTACCTCTGGATCAGCATGTTTGCTGATGACTGTAAGCTGGGAGCAATCATTGAATTCCCAAATTATGTTGACATCCTACAAACAGGCTTAAAAATGACAAGCAATTGGTGCCAAAACCATGGGCTGAGACTAAATGCTAAAAACTGCATGATCATACTATTTAGTAAATTAGAATTTCCTGCAAATGGTAATATTGATGGCACACCCTAAAAACAGACCCAGTGGTGAGGGATCAAGGAACACAGATAGATAGTAAGCTAAACTTTGACCACCATGTAGCTATGGTAGTGAGGAAATCATTCTGTATGGCTCAACTTATAAGTAAAGACAATGCATCAAGATCAAAGGAAGTCATAGTACCATTGAACTCAGCCCTCATCAGGCCATAATTGAGTGCAATGGTCCCTTCTGCATGTACCTTACCAGGCACTTATACCAACTGGAACAGCCCAAGAGGTTTATCACTAAAATATACACAGTGTAAGACACATGTCTTATACATACCAACTAAAGGCCATATCCCTTTACTCCATCTCATATTGTTTATTGAGAGGGAACTTATGCCTGACCTACAAGTCATTCTCTGATCCAGCACTGATGAAAATGTCACATATTTACAATAAAAATTATACAAGCATTGAATGTTCCATGAACTTGAGCCTTATTTGTGACTCTAACATAATTTTCTGGACAGAGATTTTTATCCCAAAGCCTACCTGGTATATGGAATAAACTTACCATCTTTGTCAAACAAAGCCTGTCCCTCACTTTCTTCAAAAAGAATTTGGATAAATTGATGGAGAACTGCAACTTCACTCCTGGGGTAATGCCCATGTCTCTTATTGACAGAGGCAGTCTGTAAAATGATCCAAGCCTCTAACACCCAAAGACCCACTACCCCAAAAGTACCCCAGCTCACATCTGAGGAACTAAGATATAATATTGTCATATCCTGGGTATTATTGGGTAGGCTTGTAAAGGCTATTGTGCCATTAGCCTAGTAATCACCTATGAACCCTTGAACCTATACTTGATCTGCTTTTGTTAGTGGATGTTTCAGTATCAGTTGGCACTAATTTTGCATTGCCTCATATATTTTCTGTGTCCTGCATGAAAATCTTGCATTAATCACAATGGATTATGGTGAGTCAGTGACTGTCATTAAGACTGGCCCATTTTTTTCCATAATAAATCTTTATTGTTATATACTTTTCATACAAAATTATAAAATGCAAACTACTAACTAACACTGTAACAATCACACCAAACAATATACAATATTTACAAGAATGCTTCCATATAAGACATTAGAAATATAAGAAAAACATAAGAATAATTAGTAAGTTTCCAATATTGAACAGTTTGATTAGACATTTCTCTCCAAGTATAGCAATGATTATTACTACCTTCAATTCAAAAGTTTTATGCTAACATAATATTAAATATCTGTTCCCAAATTTTCGGATTATTGATACCCTTACTATGTGAATTTAAAAGTAGTTTATGAGCTAGTATATGTTTTGTCGCCAACACTCTGACGTTTTGCCATGATGTTTTAGTTGGGTCTAGCCAATTTGAAGCTATATAAAGCTTCATTAGTAAGAAAATATTAATATGAACTATACTCTGTGATCTGGTAAGTTCCTTCGGGGGAATATGCAAAATCATAAATTTCCAAGACAGTGTTGTACTTTGGTAGCCCACTTTCTGAAGTTGAATTTTAAGGGAATTCCACAGTTTGTATATACACTTACAGCTCCAGAACATATGAAGAAGATCAGCCGGTTGAGTTTTGCAGTATGGACATGTTGCAGAGTTTTTAGAATTAAATTTATGCAGGGCAAGGCGTGTATAATATGCATTATTCCAAATCATCAGCTGGGTATATAACAGTTTTTGAAGAGAAGTAGCTTTAATAGTCAATTCAATTGCCTTTAACATATTACTTTTATCTGTCAATATTTTCTCTTCCCAATAATTTGATAACAAAACTTTACCTTGAAATTTAAGTTCTTTAATTAATTTATCCGTTGCTGTTATACATTTAATATCCTGTTGGAGAGCTTGCCACAACTCAGAGCATTTATTTATAGTCTCTTCATCCAGTTTAAAGTTTTGGAGGTAACTTATAGTAAATTCTCTAATCTGTCTAAGAATAATCAGGTAATTTTTAGGTAAATTAAATTCTTGTCTTATTTGGTTGGGCGATCGATCCAGATGTTTATATATATCGATCATAGTTAAATTAACAATTAATGGAAACTTCTTTAGATCAATTAATTGGTTGTTCAGCTTTACATTTGGGTTCCTGTGAAAGGGCTGAAAGACCATCATATGCTGAAGTAAATCCAATGATTGAAATAGACTCTGTAAAGATAATATTTCAGTTTTAATGTGTTCCACAATCCCATATACCTTCAGAATATCTTTACCCAAAAAGGCATTGCTTTAGGATTAATGTTCAACTTTAAAATATATTCATAGTTGAGGGTTAGCCAAGTTGGTGTCCACTTAGTACTAGTTATCTCATGATTGGCCATTCTTAAAATCCTATTAGAATTCACAATCAGATAATACATTTCAAAATTAGGCAACTCCAGACCTCCTTTACTTTTTGGGGTCATTAATTTGTCATAAGATACCCTAGTTTTCTTTGGTTCCCAAATAAATTTAGCCAAATCTTTATGAATTTGTTTAAAAAATGTTCTTGAGAGGGATAAATGGGCTGACCGAAAAATATACAGTAACCGTGGCAATACATTCATTTTTATAATAGAAAACTTTTGCTAATACTGGCAAGTGCAAATTTTTCCATCTCACAAAATCAGAAACTATTTGTCCCCAAACTATTTGTTCCCAAACTATTTTAATGTTAGTATTATAAAAATCTTTATTATCTGTGGAAAACACAACACCTAGGTATTTAATATTATCTTGAATGTTACCTGCCCCACTAAAGGTAATAATGAGAAAGGTTTAGGTGTCTTTAAAGGGAATATATAGGTTTTCCCCAAATTAATTTTATAGTTAGAAACCTCTGAAAAATCATTAACTGCTTTCAATATCTTCTCAGTGTCTGATATTGGAGATGCACAATAAATATTCAGATCATCAGCAAAAGCTGCCATTGATATTTTAGTTCCATACATTATTGGGACATTATGATAAACCTTATGCTTAATATATAAGAACAAGGGTTCAAGATAAATATTAAATAGTAAAGGGGACAAAGGACAACCCTGTCGCGTTCCCGACCTAATCTGTATTCTTTTGGAAAAACTTCTGTTAATATACAGTGTAGTATAAGGATTACTATATAAAATTTGTAAGATTTGAACAAATTCAGGGGATATATTAAAATAAGGTAAGAGATGAAACAGAAAATTCGTGTCTACCCTATCAAAGGCCTTCTGTGCATCTATTATAAGAGCATATATATTCAGATTATTTTGCTTAGCATGCGCTATCATAGTATGGAATGAAAGTGTATTATCACTTGTTTGTCTACCTGTCATAAATCCAGCCTGATTTGCTTCAATCTAAATGCTATAATTGAGGTTAAAATTTTCATGTCTACGTTAATTAATGATAATTTTCTGTGTTCTGGGGATCTGAGTTAGCTTTATGTATAAGAATACTTTTGGAAGCATTAAGATGAGGATCATGAATTTTATTCCTAATTATATAGTTAAACACAAATGAAAGTATCTTACCGATAGACTCTGCAAACTTCTTGTAAAACTCCACTGTCAACCCATCAGGACCTGGTGATTTCTTTGATTTCATATGCTCAATTATATATATTATTTCTTCTTCTGATATCGGTTTAACCAAATCATTTTGAATATCCTCTCCTACTTTTGGAAACTTAATCAGGTGTAAAAATTGTTCATAAACTGTATTAGAGGATACAACCTTCTGCCCCTCATAAATATTAGTATATATTTTCTCAAAGATATCAATAATATCTGCAGTTTTACGATATATCTTATTATTAAGTTGTATTTCTGAAATTTGCCCAGTTGTTTTTGATTGACTAATGATCCTAGTCAGCACTCTCGATTGCATTTGAGCATGATTAGCATACTTAACTAGAGTCTTGTAATCTTGAAATGTTACTCTAGAGTTCTGAATTAAGAAGAGATCCTTTTGACATTTAAGCAACTCTTTCTCTGTTTGCTCATTAAAGTTTAACATTAGCTCTTGATCAAGTAGTTTAATTTTGGATTCCAAGTTTTGAATGTCTTTATTTAATATTTTTTTATAATAAGAGGCTTTTTGCAAAAGGACCCCTCTTATTTGTGCTTTAACTGCAGCCCATTCAATATCTGGGGCATTCTGATGTTTATTTAAACCAACCAGTAAATCTTTAAGGTAATTTGAAATTTCTTGTAGTATGTCATCCTTATTTAGCAAGTTTGGATTCAGAGACCAATTATACCCTCTTTGTCGTAAGATATCTTTTACTTCTTTAGCGAAACTCAGCAAATTTTTGAATGATCTGATAGGTATCTGGTATGTGTAACAACTTTAGGGTCTAGGTTAATCAATGATCTTGAAATCAGAAAAAAATCTATTCTGGACCACATTTTGTGACATGGAGAATAAAATGTAAAATTATTAGTACTATTATCATTATTTAAATAGTGAAAAGGGTCATATAGTTGAAAATCTTCTTTTGTATCATTCAGTGCTAATACCGCATGCTTATTAAATGCTCTTTGTGGACAAGATCTATCCAACTTCGGATTTTGGTAAGAATTCCAGTCACCTCCCATAATTACATAGTGTCTATCGAATTGCATTAAAATAGAATATAATGATGTTATAAATATTTGTTGGTTATTACATGGTGCATAGATATTAAAAAGTACTATAGGTTTATCAAATAGGGTAGACGAGAGGGTGACATAACACCATCTCCCATCTTTATCTGAATTAGAGTCCAAAATCTTCTCTTTATATTGATCTTTAATAATTATAGCTACCCCTGCACTATTTGACTTACCTTCCGATGTTATTACCTCTCTGATCCAATTCTTTTTTTTTAATATCTGCCCATTGATCATTCATTAAATGAGTTTCTTGCAGTAAAATAAACCACACCTTAGCCTGCAACAATACATGAAACAATAGTTTCCTCTTCCTCAAGTTCTGGAGCCCTTTAACATTCCATGAATCTAATTCCCACATTTCAAAGGTTGGCTATACAGTAAAAGGTTTGGAGAGAAAACATAGGTAAACAGATACAATAACTTCAAAGTCATACATATACTGGAAGCAATTCTTATATCCCGTCCTACCCCAGTGCTTACCCACTCTAACCCCGACCCAGGATATATATAGATCTTATATAACATGTAATACCTAAGGTATACAGAAAAAAACAAATATAAAACACTACATTATCTAGTTTAAAATGTGTTCCATAGTTAAGACCTATAAACTCTAAGTTACTTATGACAAAGCCTAAACTAAGCATTCCCTAACGAACACTGCCATGAACTACCACTCTATGGTTACCTATTATTTAAACAATTCAAACTGCACATATAATAAGACAGTACATATAAAATATATTACGAAAAAGGGAATTTTTTTTTCTTTTTCCTATACTGCGATTAGCTATCTATACATAGTCCGTGTGAGAGAAAAAAAAAATACCATACCCTTAAATAAATAAAAAAACTACTTGGTAATATCCTTGCTTATAAGTTCACTTTAACCTAGTTTAATAATAAAACATACTACTAACTAACTAAAGTAAAATATAGTACCATCTATACACAGTACATTAATAACTATAATGACAACTACATTGTGCTAACATAATAATAGCCCTGCACCCTCTGTAACTACTATAATTACAAGATTTTAAGTAACAGTTATTAGGAAAGCATAACAATTGTGCCTATGTGTTTAATTTACCAAACGTCACATTTTGTCACTGTTAAATAAGCAAAAATAGTCTTTAAACAGTTCCCTTTGGTTTCCCAAGGCAAGAAACACTATGAAATGTTCATGATGGGGGTCCGCTTTAACAGACGGACACCCAGAAGTGTCACATCGAGTTCAACACCCTCAACAGCATTTTAGGCATTTCCTGTCTTCCTCCTCGACGAAAACAGTTCGTTTAAGCCATAAAACGTCAGAAAACGAGCGCAGGTAATCCAGATAAGGAAGACAAACAGTTTTATTACTCTGAAAGGGGCCTGCAGTTTTTCACATGAAATCAAAGGATTACACAGACCTGGAGACACAGTAGATAATGGATCCCATTTCAGCAGCCTGCCAGTCTCAACGAAGGTTCAGCTCAAGTCTCTGATGCAGGTAAAGCCTTGAAAACTTTAAGAAACACAGTTTTAGCCTCATTTTTGGTAGAAACAGAATGTTTGATTCCATCCATTGTAAAAATAAGCACATTAGGGTATTTCATTTGAAACTTAATTTGTTTATTAATGAGGAATTTACAGTATGGAGACAAAGCCTGTCTTGCCTGTCTAACCTGCATAGGCAAATCTTGTGACAAAGATATTTTATTATTTTCCCACACAATATAACCACCAGCTTGTTTTGCAGTAATAAGTATTTTACTTACATCTTGATAGTTGAGTATTTTAGCATATACAGGTCTCGGAAAGTTAGATGCTTGTACCTCTCTTAAAGCTCTGTGTGCTCTTTCAATAACCATCTGTTTCATCCCCCTCAGAGTTATTTAACAGCACTGCAAATATTTGTAGTATGGTTGGAATTAGCTCATTATACTGGATAGATTCTGGAATCCCTCTGATGATAACATTGTTTCTTCTGGATCTTGCTTCCAAGTCTGTAAGCTTGTTTTGCATAGCCTGTATATCCAGATCATGTAGATTTGTTTTTTTTTCCAGTAAAGTTATTTTGTCCTCATTTTCCAAAATTCTAGCTTCCGTCTTATCCATTCTTTCCAGCAACTGAGTACATGTATTTCCAAATGACTGTATTTGAGAAGTCAGTTCTTTCAGTGCTTCTTGAATAGTCAGCAGAGCACTTTTGATGTCTTCCATATTTAAGGGCTGATCAGGTTTAGCTTTAATCCCTGTTTTCTGTTGTTCCTGCATTTTGGTAATTTTTTGTCTTTTGGAAATCCCATCTTTTTCAGGTGATTGTAATTCCGAAAGTTTGGTTTTAGTCGTAACTGTTTCCATACTTTTTACTTCTGTAGACATCCTGTTAGTACACAAATCCTTACAGTATAGGAAGCACACAGTCCCTTTGTTTACTTCTCTCTGCAGAGCCAGCTAATCTATTGCAATCCAGTGAAAAATATTCCTTTTTTTCCATTTTTTTCTCCTTAATATAGGATAATTAAGTGTAGATAAAATTATTTCTCGAAGATTTGATGTTAAAAACCTCGTGGTATCAACTCAGGGTTTTGAATTTCTCAGGTTAAATGGAGAGCTGCAGTTCAGCAGTGTTCACAGAACAGCAGCCATCTTTGAATCAAGACTGGCCCATTTTTAAGCTTCTGTTTGCAGGGGGGCATATATGCGCTCAGATTTTATGGAGGGTCCCTGATTTGTGAATTATGTCTCTATAGTTTGCAGTTTCATGGCAAATCAGTATTGCAGTCATGAGTTTCAGACTTTTTACATTAGAATGCTTTGCAGATCTCCCCTGCAGTCACAGCTTCTGGGTTCTACTCCCATGCCTGCCAACTAAGACATGATGGCTGTCTAGTCTACTAAATGTACACAAACATACCTCTCAACTGTCACAATTTTTTGTAACGTAATTATAACCGCCCAGTCTTTCTGGTCCATAATTACCAGGCAATTGATTACATAGAATGCACTGTATTGTCAAATCCAGTTACAGAACACCTTGGTAGTCATGTACGTGCACATTATGTGAAACAGTTCCATGTAGTTGTGCACTTGCATTTTTTAGTGCTTGGCCCACACTGTCCTATGTTAACAGATTGAGAGGTATATGCATGCTACATCATCTAAAGAGGAATTGTAATCACTGTACTCACAACTGACACTGCACACCTGTAGAACTATATATTAGGAATCTTTTTTAGGGATATCATCTGCGACGTCACTAATGGTATGTTTTTCTCTCTCTCTCCAACCCTTATCTTCTTTAATTTATTATTGTTATTTATTATTATGATTTACTATTGATATATTTTGTTCAACTAACTATATTTTGTTAAACTTAAATTTATTATTGTAATTTATTATTATGATTAAATATGAATACATTTTGTTAAACTTTGTCTTGGCCTTAAGGATTATTTCATACTATCTTGCTGTTAATATACTTACTGTTATGTTACTTAATGTTGTATTCCATATAATATACCTTAATATGTATTTGGATTAATCAGTATTATGTTCCATTATCTTAATACTAACATTCGTTTGGTTATTAACTTTAACTTATTGTTATGACTAAATTACTACAGCATGTCAAGATAGGCTGGTTCCCAATGATCTGCCTACATTGCCTCCTCTGGTTGTGACACTGGGCCCCAGCAAGTTTGGGACCAAGACTGGTGGTGCTCCCTCTGCTGCCTCTGCACTACCTGTGGCATTGGGGTAGTTTCAACCCACAGGACGGGACCAGGCCCCCCTATGGGAGTAGTGGTGGAGGAGGAGTTGTCACCCATGATGAAATGCCAGTTTTAGTGCACAGGATTGTGAACTGTGCGTTTGGACGATGCCTGTGCCAGATGGAGAGCATGCTGGCCACCATGGTGGGGAAGGGTCACCCCAGAGCCCAGCCTCCACCACTGCCACCCCCACGGCAGTGATGGAGCAGTGCCAACAGTCCCATGGGTGGGGATATAAGTCACACTGCTACCTTGTAGAGGCACATGGGACTCCGATTCCACAACAACCTCCCCATCCAAGGTGTTCACCTCCTCTTGTGTCACACATCTTCTCTGTCTGCTGTCTTGTCTGTCTTGTCTGTCTGCAAAATCTTCCTCACCTACCTAACTTACCCCCCATAAATGTGCACCTGTCCCTTCCTTAACATTTCACTGTCACCATAAAAAAAAAATAAAATAAAAAAAAAGGCACGTGCCCCCCAAAAAATTATCGTCCCATACATAGCTCTCCATTTCTCACGTGTCCACTGGACACACGTAATTTGGTCCAATTGGCTTGACAATGCAGTTATGATGTACTTACTCCTCTCTCTGGGGGTGAGAGTCCAAATTCATCTACAAATTGTCAAAGTGCGCAGTTGTTGCTGCAAGAAATGGATAGCTATGGTCCTTTCCTACGCCCTTCCTGTACATTTCTACCTGCCTTTCATTATGTTTTTCCCCCCTGCTTGCACCCCATTTCAACACTTTCCTATCTTACCATTTTTCTTTTCTTCAAAGATTTTTTGCACAACACAGCGTGATGTGCCACATTGTACAGCATTGCTAAGCTGAGCTAAATGGAGCTATAAAGATATATATGTTTTAAATGATAATAAACACATACAAAATAAACACATGTCCCCTATTTTGAACCCACGACCATTACACCTAGAGACAACTGCATTAACCTGCCATGTCACACAGCTGCTAATTAAAACAGGTAGTTTACACAAAATATAATAACTGCAAGTTACAGTCATTAAGCAATTTAAGCAGAGCTGTGCATCATGCCACATTACACAAATTTACTAAAAGAGTAATGGAAGAAATGGGAGTGTAACTTGGAGTCTGGTGCAACAGTACAGCAGTAGAAAGCCAGATACAGAATAATGGATGAAAGTGAGGTCTCTAATACCAGGTAAATGTGCATGTTTATCATCAGCATTTAAAAATGCACCTGCTACAACATTAATGGCAACATACATGTTCAGTTGGGACTCTGGTGGAGAAATACATCCATATAAAGCCATTCATATAATGATACATGTAAAAAAATTATGTCACAGCCTGTATGTGTGCACTTATATCTTGAGAGATGCACCAGCTGTAACAGTGACTCAGTAGCTCAGTCTGTTAAATGCAGTGCAATTGGTAACTTTTGCCACACACAGTCCTGGGTTTAAATCCCAGTGGTGTGTAGCATTTAAATTACATTATTGTGAAGTCAACAATTAATTATTGAGTTATGCACTTTTTATCCACACAATGTATTCCAAATCAAATGTCTGCATTTCTCTGATAGAAGTCACAAGCCTGCAAGTAGGAACACACTTCACATATGCCTGTAGCAACACTATAAGTGTATGAAGTGTCAGGTCATGCATTAATATGTATTCACTGAGGATTTAAACCCACGTAATCCAAATGAGACCCACTAATATCAGAGTGCAGCATGCAATCCTTTAATAATCACATTACAGATTAGCACAGCTGCACAACTAACATACAGATATGAAACCCCTGCTAGTAACAACGACTGCCAGCATACACATTCCAGATGAGTACCAGGCTTTAACTCTTGGCCTAACAGTTGCCCAGATGGTTGAATTAATGTTATATTCCCACTATGTTGCTCAAGGACACAACAAACATGTTGCCTAGTACTCTGTTAGTGATACCATTGCCTACGTACTTACCTCAAACACATGCCTTAATTTGAATGGAGGGGGTACCCTCATGCTTGCTCTGGCTCTACAACAAGGCTGACAGCTCCCACAGTTCACACTTTCTGCCTATGCCTATTGCCTGTAGTAGCAGCTGCAGCCTGTAGCACACACATCTGTATGTAAAGGTAGCTGCTACAGTCCTACCCTCTGTGATGATGTAGTCTCCTCAGCCCTGTAGCCCAACATTTTCATATTAAGCATGAAGGCCTGGCAGAAGGTTTTATTTTTAGTGTAATTGCTAGACCTTATGGGGTGGGGATAAGTAATATTAATTTTCAACAAAGATTATTGAGAATGGAATCCAAGTTTATTATTAATTATAATACTCTTTATCCCAATGGCATGAATCTTGAATTATAGACATATGAGCATTTTAGGTGAAATTATGATGTATTTTGATATTGTATTTTGATAATGTGTTTGGGGTCAATGAAGTTAACAATGAATTATACATTAAAAAATGTTTAACAAACATTCAAAAACTGTTAAAGAATGTGGTAAAATGTTAAAAATTGTGAAATGTAAAGGGGTTGAAATGTCAAATGAATATTTATCTGTTTAAATATATAATTATATAATTGATTAATTAGGCATAATTAAGTTGGTGTATAAATAAGGCTGCTTCTGTGTGTAAAGTATTCCTTGAGGAGGCAAAAGCCGAGGTACCAGAAACAGTAAAGGATTATTTCCTGCAGTCTCTGCTGTTTTCCGTGTCTTTGTGTGTTCGCAATGTAGTCTCCTCATCCCAATAATGTCCACCACGACATATCAGAAAGGGCTTCTAATCTCATTGAAAGGCCTTATATCTTAAGTGGTTGCATTTCATTGGCTGATAGTACTGCAAATCAGCTGTTTTGGCTGCAATTAGCATGTCAGAACTATAGATTGGTTAAGAGGCAATCGCCTGGTAATGAGAAGCATGTTAAAAAAGCAGACAGCTGGTTATGGGGAACCAGTCTGTATGAGATTTTCTTCACACAGTAAATGCATTGCCAAAAATCATTATATATCTGCACATATCAACAGAGGAGTATTGTACTCCATCAGGTATGTAACCTTACTGTTTACAACATGATGCATATGTGTGAATATACTTAGGGGGAATGGGGATTACAGCATTAAGCCTTTCTTAGAACTGTGATAATGACATGACATTGATCTCCAGATTTGTTACACCTACAGAGGACATACAATACATCAAGGGTGGAATATTTTTTGCCAATGTGGCACACTTGTCTCGTGGGACTGTACCTTTATAGTGATTGCAATATCACACTGCTATTTGTCATTGTTGTGTTGACATATTATCAGGGAGGTTGTTCCTAGGGTACAGACTACAATGGACCCCAGTGTTGGGTGTATGATCATACAGCAGTATCTGTCATGACACACACAGGAATAGCAGACTGTTGATAGTATCTTTGTTGTATCCACACGCTTAGCATGTTTGCACACTGTGGAATAAGACATGTGTGATCATGCATTGGATACTGCCAGCCATTATGTTCATGTTGCATCTCTACATTGTGTACTTTCACATATGTGATCCTGACATGTGTTCCCATTTTGTTGTCTTTCAGGAAACATGTATCCCAGATGCCATGCCCCTTTCACGGATGCTGAGAATGATATAATATTGGAAGGCCTCCGTCAACAGCATGCACTCCTACTGTGCAGGGAGAGGCAAAACAGGGAACACTGGGCAACATTGTGGACTGACCTTGTCCATGACATGAATGCCATAGGTCATCAGAGCAGGACATACAAACAAGTTCGACACTGTGCAACAGACATTATTAATGCGCATGCAGAAGAGTAGCAGATGCAGCCAGGGATCATGGTGTCACTGGTGGAGGCCCTGCAGCAGAACAACCACTCTCAGCCACTGAGGAATTTCTGGTGAACCTAGGAACACATGACATCTCACAGGCATCCATCATACCGTACATCATGGATGTGGGTGCCACAATTGCCACAGCAGAAGAGCGTCCAGGTAAGCTTAGTTTGATCAAGATTGGAATGCAGTAGTATTTAGTGTGTCAGGGTTTACATACTGTTACATGGGTGTCAAGTCTTTGTTATTTGGGGGGAGGGGTTTAACTGCAGTTTGAATCACATGCTCATATTTTCATCAAAATACCAATTAACACAGTAGCTACTGTAAATATGAGATATATGGACGTATTATCTTGTTATAGCGCATAATGCAGTGGTACTTATATTAAACCCCTTCAACTTTTCAGAAGTCTGTCAGGTATCAGGCAAGGCTGTGGTCCCACTCCTGGTAAGCATGACACTGTTTTGTTACATATGTGGATGTAGAGCAACGTATTCCCTAAACTGTCACCCCAGGCCTACTGCCTAGATTGCATTACTGTTGGCATGATTGCCAACTGCACAGATATATTCAGACTGTACACACATTAGAGTCATACCTATGCCTTGTAGGTGTGACATTATTGTCAGGACATTACAGATTGTCATTTGTGTCAACTGTGCAGAGTCTTCACAAATGACAACAGCGTACCTCATTGTTGCTGATGTGATTGTTGTGTAAAGAGCTTTTATTTACAAGTAACTACAGCTGTATGAGGGAAAAATAGTGCCTTCATGTCCTACTATATGAGGCTGGGTTTTAAACAGGTCTGTATTAGTAACAACAATGTATAGATATTTACATGTATTGCAGCATAGTACTGCAGAGCATAATAGTGCAGGTATTAATGTACTGCTTCTCCCTTTCTTATCACAGGTGACCACGGGGGTTGATCTGTGTACCCTACACAAACTGATGTCAGTGTCTCTTCTGATTGTGATGATGATGATGATGATGGCCAGAGTGAGGCACATGTGGGAGTTTCAGGGGCTGAATTTGTCCCATAGATTGACATCCCTCTTCTGCCCTCATTGTCACCACCCACAGTCATTATGGCTACACATATCTAGTTCTCAGGGGCCACAGATATTGGACAGTCAGAGGGTGGGGACATTGAACAGGAAAGTGTGGCTCCAGTGAGTGTAGACACTAGCCATAGCCAGAGAGCTAGTGGGGTCCCACACAGGCGGATTGACAGGGGTGCTCATAGGAGGTCTGCTGTCCTTCCATCCCCTGTTGCAGGTGTCACATCATGGATCACTTGGAGTATGTTTCAGGCCATCATGGAGGCACAGGCACATTCTGAAAAGAACTCCTGGTGTTTGTTCAGGGTTATGGATGCAGCACAGTCTGCAATTCGTAACTGCTTCCACTGCATTGGCGACACCTTGGATCAATTCACTGATGCAGTGGAAAGAAGGTGGTCTGAGACAGATTGGAGAATATCTGTCTTGGAACACACATTGTCTATGCTGGAACATCTGGGTGGAGCTGAGCGTCGGACTCATGAATGTGGGTCAGCAACCCCATCTACTGACAGTCCTTGAGGTCATGCACAATCATGGTCCCTTAGTGGCAGTACATCCAGTGTTACAGAGGGGAGTGTGCTGTGCATTCCCATGGAGGACACAGTCCCAGCAGACAGCAGTCACTATCAGGTACTAGCACCACTTCTGACCTTGGCTATGGAGGTGTCAATGCAACTCCTGGCTGAGGCAGTCCCCGGGTTCGTGGGCAGAGACAGTGAACTGTCAGCTCTACCATGCACAGATCAAAGCTGTCCAACATACACACATGTAGGGCTTGACTGTGTTCATGCACACAGTCACACACCACTGTCAAATTCAGGTCACCTACACACACACACAGCACATTTCCATGGTCCATCTTGCCTGCTTCCCTTCCTGACTCACACACATGCTTTCAACCTATTGGGTCAGCTTAGGTCTCCTGCATCCCCACACAACACCCTGTGCAAGGGATGATACCTGTGCCACATCCCTTTCATCCTCATCATCAATGCAGGAAAATGAAGCTATGTGTCTGATACACAGGGTGACTAATATAAATTCATATGTAAATGTGTAATGAAGTGTTGCTTTGCCATGCCACTTGTACTGGTCACTGACAGAGACTGTATGATGACATTTGTAATGAGTAAGCTACATAATTTTGTGTACCTTATGTTATATGACGTTTTATTGGCTATATACTTACACAATGAAAGGTGTGTCATGGACCTGTTTATGTTTCAGTTTCAGAAGTCCATAGGGGACACCTATGGATCCACAGCAGCAATAACCCCATAGATCACAGCACAGAATGGAATGTCAGCACAGAAGAAATATGTCTTCAGCAAGTTACAGCACTTTAGATGCATGGCTGCATAGGTTCACATGTGTATAACAAGCTAACAAGGACAATTGCAACATCCAAGGTTTGATACCCTTGATCAGTGTCACCAGGGTTTCAGGAGCTAATACATCTACAAGCTGTGGTGATGGAGATGTCCCATCTACAGATTCCATGTGTCCATTACAGACATTTGTCCTACACCAGTTATGAATGTCTTGTTCTGCATCCCATTGTGTAACTTGCACATGAGTGTTACAGCAGATGTGTGCTTTACATGCATGGGGACCTGTTACATATAGGGTGTAGTGTCTGTGTTACATATAGGGTGTAGTGTCTGTGTTACATACCTGTCTCTCCACCATGTACTATTCATACCACAGTGAAGCTGTAGGTGTGTAAAACAGGTAAGACATCTGTTAGTCCTATCTTGGATATATGGGAGGTACACAGTGGGATCTGACAGCTCTGTGTATGACAGATGCACATATCCCCTCCAAAGCATGTATGACACAGACTACATGTGTACAGTCTTGAAATGGACTCCATAGGCCATGTTATTTACAATGTGTATTGGTTTACCATGGAACCTGTTTGGCGGCTACAATTGTAAGATATGCCTGTGTATGGACATAGAAAAAATATCACTGCACTCAATGATAGGTGTGATGAGTGCCAAAGTCGGTATAACAATGATAGTCTGGGATTTACATGCCATACCTTTCTGTATAGGCTGTACAAAACTGAATGGATCACCACATCTTACTGACCAGTGAAAGTCAAAGGTTACATTACTGTCTGTGTCCATAATACCACGAGTAATGGCTCAACATTGTGTGGTATGTAGACACTACCATATTTTCCAGGGGTGGATGACTTCCCAAAGGATAGTCTTGTGCAGTCGTTGGCATTTACTATTTATCAGTGGCTCTGACAACAACTTAATGTGTGTCTCAGGCCATCCTGGATAACTGTTGCTTCTGTGTGGGATTCAGTGACAGCTGCTAATATGCAATCACTTGCTAATGTAGTCAGTCAGAGGTCACTGACAGTGGCCGTGACTGCAGAGAAGGGAATGGTAGAAGGGGTACTCCATTAATGATATCTTGGGGAATCCACTGTTGACTGGCATCATTGTAGTGTAGGTCTCCCAATGCTATCTTCCCAGAATATGACTATCAGACACTTGCCTATCCACCAGCTGACATACCACTCTGTAAATAGCCTACACAATTTTCAACAAGGCTTGCTGTTCTAATAATGTCAAAACATCTTGTCAAGCCATGGTAGGTGGAGTGAGTCATATTACCCTCATCCACTGCAAGGTTTGACACTCACTGAGGTCCACCGGTTAGGGTATGTAGGGGTAATATGGCCTTGAGCAAAAGAAACAGTGTGTGGTCCAGTGTCAGTAGGTGTACAACATTGTTATTGCCCATATCCATGCTAACTCCTTTCATGACATTTCATATCACACGACTCAGAGATCTGTGGACACTGCTTGGCATTGCATGCTGGTTGTTCTTTGTGCAAGTAAGTAATGTAGTTACTTCCATCATGTTCCAAGAAGAGAATCATTCAAGGTGTCTGTACAGAGCACAGACAAACATGTTTGGGAACTGTAGTATGTATACCCTGTGAAGGTAAGGTGGGAGTTTTACACAGGTATTCTGCAGTTGGATACTATCCAAGGGGTGTATACTGGAAGGACACAATTACCTTGTAAAGACTGTGGAAAGCAGGGGAGTCCACAGAATTGCTATTGCCTGGCAACTACTAATGCTGGTCTCACCAAAAACACTCTTATGCCTTCTGTTCCAGGGTTGGTGGTGTGTCACTAGGGAACTGACAAGATGGTGATTAGGTGCACTAATGCAGTGTCACAATATAATGTGCAATGTCCAGTGACATAGATGTCAAGGCTTGCTGTGTCACAATATAATGTGCAATGTCGTGACATAGATGTCAAGGCTTGTTGAAACAAGCAGCACAGTGGCAGTGATCCATCACAGATAACAATGTCACAGCAAGTCATGCATCCTGCCCTTCAATAGATTAATGGTGGATATCTGCATGACATGGCTGTGAGGCCTACTGCAGCAAACTGGCCATCTGCCACATGTCCTAGGGATGTCATACTGTACATTTATATATCTGAAACACATGTCTGTGTTCCCACATCATGTCACACAACAACCAGTGTGCTATCTGGTTGCTTGACAGGAGTACGCTTGCAAGGTCAACATAATGTCAGCAAAGTTGAACAAACCCTCTATGCATGCACAGGTGTCCACATCTTCACTGCAAGGAGTGCCTACAAACACTATATCAGACTGTGAACCCCAGGAATGTGCCACCATGACCCTAACTTTGCAGGACCTGCTGATGAGATGTGGAAAGTGTCCCCACCCCTCTACTCCCATGACACACAAACACAATATGTGACAGATATGACTGTATTAGAAACCATGTTGCCATGGTGTCTCCAACAGCAGTCATTACATATGTCAATGAGCATTTTGCCAACATGCACAGCTCACATCCTGCACCACCTATACCTATAACACACACACACCTGCAAGTGTGCAACTCCTTACCAGACACATTCCCAAACAGCTGACACCTCAGAAAATCCTGACTCTGGAGTGCACAGTACACATAATACTGTATTCACCATTCACTCACTAGTCAAATATCTGAGGCAAAACACAAAATCACACCTTTTAGTCAGAGGTGATTACATTGTGAGACACATTGATGTCTGTGTCAACAGGCTACATATGTGAACGATCATAGTTAGTTGTCTGTGGTTTGACACAATACGCTATACCACACATTTCCGCAAATCAAGGAATATAACTTAACATTATGTTGACATCATATTTCCTACAAGTGTGTACAGCTAGGGATATGCATAACCGGACTGTATGTATACACAGGAATGAGCTTAGCCACTCTGTGTCTCTCATGGGTATGCACATACCTTTCAGCTGCAGTTGACTCTCACCTAGGAATATGGTTCCATACACACGGAATTTGATGGAAGTCAATAACTGCCTTAGTGTGTGGTGTCCTTGGAACAGGATCTACTACGTGTGCCTGGAATGCCTTGCTCATCAGACATCAATGCTTCCTCAGTGATGGTCTTCATCTCTCACCCCTGAGATTTGGAGTACTGGCCAAGGCTGCTGACACCCCAACAGTGCATCTTATATGCACTGTCTGGAGGGAAAGCTTTACAATGAGAACACCATATTTTTATAAAACATCACGGTTATGTAGCTACATGCTGGGAATAGCAACACTGAACCCCACACTGTGGAAAGTGTCCACACCTTGGAATATGCAGACATGTGTGCAGTCAAGGCATCTGGTTCAAGGCTGTGGACAGCACACCAGCCATACCAGAGTACACATCTTTCCACATGTTCAGACCTCAAAATGACAGTGTGCAAGCTATTGCAGGTGGTGTATACATACTCATTAAAGCTAGCTACACATCCAGATTTATTGAAACACTGTGATTTCCCAGAGACACTGCAGGTGCCATTCCCTACTGGAAGGGCACATAATCAAGCATTTGCCAGCTACAGGAGCAGCTCTATGAATCCAGACACCCATTGTGTGTATTCGGATGTATGTGTGTCTGTCAAGATATACCATTACACCAATGTTTGGGGATGAATTAAGTGACCACCAACTGTGTTACTTAGTCATGCTGCAGCTTACTTTGTCCAAAGGATAGTCCAAGTCCTTAACTACAATGCCCTGGAACAGTTTCATGACATCCCCACAATGTATTGCATCATGTGTTTACCAATATGGTTGACCACTGCAGCCCTCCAATGTGAGGTCCTCCATGGTGAGATCTGACCACAGATCAGTCTCATGAAGACTACCAGAACTAACCCTCCCTTGCAGACATATATTTCAACAAAGCAATTTATTACCTGTTCTGGGATGGTTTACATAGCTTGACTGCACCTCCCCCCTCAGATGGGACTGGCACGTATGCAGAGCTCTACGCCCATACATTATGCAAGCAGCATTACAACTGCATGGACTCAGCTGTACCTGACAGAAGGAACACAGGCTTCTCATGGTGCAGTAAACGTGCCTTGTGGACAACTGCCATTAGTAGGCTGTACAATAAGAGGTGGACATTGCTGTGTGACAGTTGGGGTGAGAGTGCCCCTCTAAAATGAAGGCACAACCTCCTCAGCTAAAACAAACATGTAGTGTTGTTGCAACATCATGTAGACACAGTTAGTGACACAATTAGCCACCCACACAAAGCAGAACCACAATGCACAGTGTAGTTATATGTGTAACCTCAAAGGACAGGCCCAGATTTTTGGTGAACTCGTACATAATGACGACACAAATAATGGGTCTGTCATCATAGGCAACCTGTAGTTCTAAAGGTTCTGCATCAGCTTCTCTCCCCTGTCCCCACCACGTGCCGCATGACATTCCTACAACCTGTCTTATACCTTCATATCTACAGGGCAGGTCATAACTGGCCTCTCTATGGGGTATACACAGCATCTATTGGATATGCTAACATCCCAGGCTGCATCCTACATGGGATCTGAGGAGGATTACTAACACTATTGGAAACACTTTGCAATCATACTAAAACCACTTGGCTGCACCCCAGCTGACTGGACAATAGCAACTAGTATACCCTTGCACAGAGGTGGTGCATCCACTGACCACCAGAACTATAGACCTCTTTGCCTGAGTATCTATATCTGTATGCCCATAGGGCCTATCATCAAGGAGCTGATCAGCACACATATATGTGATCTACACACACAGTTGACTGTACACAGTTTGGATGTCTGACAGGGAGACCATGACTGTTAAACATGGTGGATATTTCTGAGGCAGTCACCAAGGAGAGGGGGCATCGGGGCATATAATCCTCTGGACTTAGCCAGGCAATCTGACTATATCCCCCACTCAGGCATCATTTACAAAAGCACCCACTTAAGCATCCAGGATAATATCATTGTAGGGATCACTAAGTGGAGCATTGATGGCACACATACTCAACATAGGGATATCCACCTCCAATAGCTGATCTATAAGCAGCAGTGTTCAACATGGCTCAGTCCTGGGTGCTCTACTGCTTGGAATCCATTTAACCCAGATGTAAACAAATGCTCAATGTCTGTGACTAACAGTGTTGGCTGATGCCTGCAAACTGTGAGCGCTCATAGAGTCTGTGAGTTATGTCTGTATCCTACAAGCGGGTATTGATGAACAAATGTCTGTTGACATACTAATGGCCATAAACTACATGCAAATATATATGTAGTATCATTTTCATCAATAACACCTATGTACCTGTTAAGTAGCACATCTTCATAGATTCATAGGTGTGTACTAGGTTAATGGCCCTGGAGCCTTTACTAACCTAGACCATAGGATTACCCTGACATCATGCCACCTGACCATAGCTCCTAGTGCCTCTGTCGAGTAGAGCCACTGGAGTGATCCCCAGGGTGAATTCTATATTTCCCATCCACTCATCAAGGTTTCTCTTGAAAAGGGTCATTGACATGCTCTGTTTGACATGTATGGGAAGACTGTTCCATAGCAATGGCAGTCGCTGGGTTATGAACCTGTCCCTCCAGCATGTTCTGTTGATTGTGGTAATGAGGTTGAGGTCACTGGAGCATGGTGTGCGGAGAGATTGGGAAAGTCATCACTTCCTAGTCTTGACCCAGGATCTTGTGCACTACAATCACAGCAATGTACTGCTACATCATCTGAACTATCTCTCACAACATGTGATGTACATACTCAGGAGTGATACAACTGGGCACATAGGCCTGGCCACACTCATTTAAACCTAATGTGCATGAGATCATCATGTCTCCCCAGTGGTATGACAGAAATCATATGTCATAACGGAGGGCACTGTCACTTGTCATAATTGACATACCCATCACCTCCATGTACTCTTACCTCAGCATGCCAATATCTGAGTGCAATGACAATTTGATAATGTACCTTTCCAAGCACTACTGGCAATTGCACACAACAGCATGGTCCCTCACAAGGGAGCTACATTTCTTTGGTATCTGTTTAATGGGGATCATCTGAAATCAGTGTCATTGTAGCCTGTGGCATATAAACTACTCATAGGTGATCTCTGCCTTGCATATGGGCCAATGTGTGACCTTGCTTGATTGTAAATGTGACATATCTGCAGCTGGCATGGTACATGGATTAATCACTCTAAGGACATTAACCTAGTATGTGACATTAATAAAACATGCTGGTGGGAGAGCTCTGTCTAGCAGACTTTAACACACCTTTGAAACAGAACCCTGCCTAGTGGCAAACAGAGCACCTCAGTGCACCTCATCACATGCCATCTGTATGATTGGCTAGTTAACCATCATTTCACCACAGAGTATCTACCTGTGTTCCTTTTGGACTGGGGCAATATGTGCTGATCATGTAAATAATGGTATAAAGTTGTCTAGGATTGTGAGGGCTGTATGACCATTATGTTAGAAAAGTTTACTCATCCTATGGTTCCATAAGTGGATGTAAAATGCTCTAACAGCCACACACACAAATCTGGCTACATTGAGGATAGCACCACTTCCAAGTACTACTTTTAAGACATGGCACACACATAGTGCAAGTTGGCTGTATGTAGATTAGAACACTTACCTATCTAATGGTGCATACTAAAGATCACAGTACATGATGCATGCAACACAACTCATGTCTGCTATTACTGTCTCTTTAGGACATATGATGCTTGATGACATCAGCAGGCCTAGTTATGGTCAGGCATTTGGAGGCCCACATCACATGCTACAAATAAAATACTCCAAAACTTTATCTCTTTCTAAGTTACTGAGGTGATCATATTCACACCATATGGACATACATGCACACAGCAAATGGCATGGAGAGAGATTAGAACCCCTACCTATCTAGTCTCACACTCTATAGATTAGAATAATTATCGCACATGCTATGGCTTAAGCCTGATTTTACAATTGTAGCTGGTAGTCTTAAAGCAGATGACATCATCAGGTATTGTAGAAGAGAGTAGTTTGGAAGGCAGCAGCAACTTAAAGGGCCAAAAAGTGCAAACCTTTGCAGTTTGATAGCCAATGAGGGATTCTGAGTTGTTTTGCAGGGGGATACACACATGCACACACAGACAGCAAGTGGCCTGGACTATGATTAGAGCCCCTACCTATCTAGCCTTACACATTATACATCACAATACTTACCAAATGCTCCACAGCTATCTGTTTTATATATGATTGGCAGCAAATTACTTGTGAATTACTCAAACTAGGCTTGTGTTGAACAGCATCTGTGGGCTGCAGAGTGATATTACTTTTACTGTTATCTGCATCTAATATCCTAACAGTCAGATGACTGTTATTTATCCTAGCTATGTATCTTCAGTTACCAGTATGGTCATATGTGGCTGTTTGCACTTGGATGGGCAAGCCTGTGGGCAGGAACAATGTGCCCTGTCCATGCATGCTTAGCCAACATTATACATTACACCACCTGCTCACCTGTTGCTGTATGTGTGCTGACATCCAGCAGGCACATGGGTCTGTAGGTATGTGCATTATGTATTGTTGAGCCCTTACTTTGGATCCTTTGAGCAGCATTATAGATGTGTGATAGTGCAGTTTTACTCACCATTATTAGGATATGTAGAACAATACAGACATCCACACACATATTTATATATTTAACAGGGATGTTTATATAAATGTAGCTGTGTGTGCATGATATGTATATGTATTATGTAGATATATGGGGAGAGACTGAGAAGTATGTTTATATATATATATATATATATATATATATATATATATATATATGTATAGATAGGTATATATGTATTTGTAAATACATAGAGATAGATACACCATCTATGTGAGAGACAGATAGTGACAGATGGATATGTCTACATATATGTATGTATGTATACACATATCTATACATAACAGGTCATTTTGATCAAGGGGCAGCAAAAGTGTGCTCAGTTTAACAAAGTGTATGAGCATGCCCAGTGTGATTGTCTGTACTTATAAAGTGACTCCAGCCCGCACCTACCTGGACTCTAGTCCTGGATTTTTTGTGTTGCAGCCTATGACATCTGTCCCTGTTTTTGCAGTACTGCACTTCACTCAAAATGTCCATGGCATTTTCCAGCTGTCTGATGTAATTAATATGTGACAGAGGGTAATAATATTACACCACTCACACAGACTGACAGTCTGTAACAAAAACATATAATAATACCTCACATCAAAAAGATGTAGATATTTTCAGATTAGAACCATCAACACCATCACCCAGGCTAACTCCCCTAGTCCAACTGAGCCACAGAAGCTTCCAGACAGAGGGTCTCATTCATGATACAAGCGACAGCATACATATGTACTTTGTTATTCCTGCATTAAGTGAGACATAGAAATGTATGATTGATTTCTATGTTACTGCCCTGACATTGTCCGGCCTGCTGCTGTACCACTGATGAGTTACTATTAAAGCAATTATATGGGAAAACTGCTGTGTTGGGTGTGGGGGAACAACACCACATGTTCTGTTGGGATACACAGAAGTCCAAATATCATGTGACCCCACTCTTTAACATCTTCCTTGACTGATGTAGTGAATATTCCAACCATGATTCCTAGTGAATATTAAGGAACAAATACTAGTGGACTGGGTATCTGTAGTCCCATGTGGATGTTACCTTTGTCCAAATATCCCACTATATCTACTTGCATTAATGAGGCAAATCCATACATATAATACTATTTCATAGTAATCCTTTCAAGTAATATGTAGGTTAGAGACTTACCTTGTGAATGCAGCAGTTGACATAACTGTAGTTTAGGGCTGACTCTGATGCAAGCAGTACACAGCCAATACATGGATAGCTTCAGGTTGTGTGGGTTGCCTGGCATCAGCTATTTTAATATATGTATGCGAGTGGGAATAAGGTGTCAGCCCCTAGGACTCTAGTCTGTCAGTGAATGCACTATCTTTTAACCAAAGTCATGGCATACTGAGCACATCTATGTCTGCCTACAGGGACATCAGCAGGTAGATCCTCCTCCAATTCCTCCTGTGACTGTGGCTGTGGTGACGTAGGCACTGTTGGGGGGCTGTTTATCCCTTTCCTTTTCTGATCCTGATGCAACTGTTTCCTTAGGATCATATTGTGTAGCATAGCACATGCTGTGAACATATGTGTACATGTGGCTGGAGAATACTGCAGGGCTCCACCAGATATATCAAGGCACTGGAACCATGACTTCAGAATCCCAAACACACACTTAATGATGTTCCTAATTTGTGAATGTGCCTCAGTATTGCATTCTTCTGTGGTTGTGTGTGCATTTCTGATGGATGTCATCATCCATGGTTCCATGGCATAGGCAGCATCCCCCAGTAAATGGCTATGTGAGATGTCCCCCCTAGCAAACATCTGGTACAGCTGTGATGTATGCCAGATATGAGAGTTGTGATAACTGCCAGGACTGCCAGCACACACATTCATGATAATCCCCTGGGCATTGCACACAATCTGGCAGTAGATGGAGAGGTACCCCTTGCAGTTGACATAGATTCTACCATCTTTACCGGGTGGTGCCTTGTACATGAGTGCAATCTGTAGCACCCAGTACTTCAGGGTAGTGTGCTACACAATAGAACTGTTGAATATTGCTGCCACTCACCTCAGCAGTGAGGGGAAAAGAAATGTGCTCACTGGCATGTGATAGCATGGCATCCAGGAACTGGTGGAGTACCCTGGATGCAGATGGCTGTGAGACCCCCATCATGTCTCCAGCTGATCTTTGGAAAGTACCTGTAGCTAGTATCTTAAGGGCTACACATTCTTTTGTTTCCACTAGGATGGGATCCCCTCTGTTGGCTCTGGGTCTGAGTTGGGGGTGACAGAATCAGTGAGTTCTTGTAGTATGCCCATGTCCACCCTGTGATGCTCTACAATCTCCAGATCATGTAGCTCCTGGAAGGTTACCCTGGGCCTGAGCACTTTTCTCCTTCTCTGTATAGGCCTATTGTCAGCAGCAGAACAACACTGACTTCAGTATCTACCACATACAGATGCAGCAGACCTGCAGCAGCCTCTAGTATTCTGCCAGTTAAAATTCCCAAGTCTGTACTCCAATGGTCCAGAGTTTTGGGGGAAAATCAGAATGTAGGCTGTATGCATACTTTATACAGCTCTCCTGTAGGTGCAGAATGTGTGACTAACTATGATGCATTCCACCTGTCTACAACATAATTAACTTTACTTAATGATGCTATTTCTGTGTGTGATGCCACGCACAGCTCCGCGGCATGCAGCATAGCTTAAATAAAGGTCAAAACTAATTGAATACATTCAGTTTTCAGACATGCTCAGCAAGGTGGCGCACCATTCCAACATGTGCACCAAAGCTTAAAAAAAGCTTAGAAGTCAGTGGACACACCCCTCTTAATGTCAGCTACGTCTTCTGTAAACATCAACATGGATCTTAGCCTACATGAAGGGGATATGCGGACATGATTACTCCTTTCTGCTGATCAGTAACTCCACCCCATTTGGATACATATCTGTGCTCATAGCCTGGACACTACACACTTCATAGCCCTACCTTGTTAGCAACAGCACCAGCGTATCATTGTAGGGACCCCACACAAGGTCCCATAATACATTTGTGTCACATAATATAAATTTCTTTTTTTTTTTTACAATTTTTTTTTTCTATCAAGCATGTTTGCACACTGTGCTTGCAGTGCAAACATGTCAAGATTATTAAAAAAATGTAATTTAACTTATTTCATTTAATTTTCTGACATATAGGATAATAGTTTCACTCATATGTATATGTGGTATTACATTTTCAGGGGGATTACTGTCCAAATATGTACAGTTTTACCCCCTTTTGTCTGTCTACACTCCTGTACATGAAAATTTTCAGAGTACACTATGGACACTAACACTGGGCCTGAACAGATGTCTGTCTGATTGTTGGATCACTCTACCTACCTCATTTGCATGAGATTCAGCTGCTTATGAGGCCATTTGCAGCAAACAAAAGTTTCCATGTTTACTTGTGCATGTGCGCTGCTCAGCAGTGCTTACTGAATCTCAAATTGTTCATATCCGTGTAAGCAACATGGAGCAATGCCTACATGGAAAAAAAATACTTAGGCTTTCTTAAGTTCCCCCTTTATTTATTAATGACATAGGTTTAACTTCATCCAAAAAATGTAATTAAAGTCAAGGCAACAAGCAATGCCATCAGTGTATAATTATTAAAGCTGCAAATGTTATTTTAGGGACCTGATGCTGCTTTTTTGTGCTGTGTAGATATTGCTACAAAATGACACGCTGTCAGTTTTTGATATTTAAATAATTTCTAGTTTGGTATTCTAGAATGCATTTTTTTCAATACAGTCAGGAAAAATCATTACATCTGCCAACCAGACATACACCAGAGATGGGCGGGGGGGATTGGAGAGCCTTATTTTATGAGAGACACATCAAGGGAAACTTGGGCATTAAAGTGGCTCTTTCAATATCTCAGCAATGACTGGGACAATGCAGAGTAAGGCCTAAACTTGGCAAGAGCTGTGGTGCACAAGTTAAATATTGGCAGAAAAAGAAGACCACCAAAGCCAGTAGTGAAGATTATTTAATGTTTGTTTAGCCAGTAAATATACAGTAAATATGTCTGAGTTATCTAAAAAAGTACTCTTTAGAGTGGAAATGTGTATACAACAGAAGTGTATTTATGCAGATTAGAGTTAAAGCAAGTATGCAGAATTTCAAGTTATGTTTTTTGACAACTGTATGACAGTAGTAGTTTTCAGTTTATGTTTTTATACACAACTATTTCAGATGTTCGATATTAATATGTATCACTTTACTATAAATTTCAGTCAAGTTTCAGCATATGACATAGTTATTATAAATGTTCAGAGTAACACATTTCAGTCATATTTCAGAATATAACATTCAAACTCAGGTATACATTTCTAACAGGATTACTAGACAGCTTACAACATGCACAAATAGTATACATAGATATTCCATTATTAGTTTTATGAGTAAAGTGATATAATTATTTGAAATAGGCTTATCGAGATAAATAATTAAAAAACATAATTACTAATAGTTATTTAATATACTCATGGCATGACAAGATAGGTTCAGTTGTTAATTTGTTACAGAGTGTAGTGGACATTACATAATTGCTGGACATTAGACAGGAAGTTAAAAAGACACTGGGTATGCAAGGGTATAGATCTCAAATGCAGAAAGCATAGGTTTTATTAAAGGTACTTCTACTATTACAGCACATAGGTATGTACACGATATTTGAGTCACTAATTTAAAAGTCAGACATCTATTACAGTATATAAACATTAAAAAGGTAAATGGACAGGATTATTAGTAACAAATTTAGCTGAAGATTTACAAAAACAAGTTAATACAGTATATGCCATTATTATGCTTCAAGATACATAATATTATATGTGTAAAAAAAGAGTTTAGAGATGGCTACATGAAATACTTAATACCAGTTATAATACATGTTAAAGAATTTCCCAGTTATAATTAAATCATAAAATTAAGAGAGTTCAATCCAAAAGATTATCAAATAATTAACAGACCATAAATGCTCAACAGACACCTAGCGGCCAAAATTAAGATTGCAGGTTTTTTTACCAGATAAGGAAAAACAATATTAGTTCTAGTGATCTTTCTAGTATCTTTTGCAGACTATATTAATAGATTTATAAAGTAATCACAGAAGCAAATCACAGTTCAGTAATATCAGAGTCAGTTCTTTCAGAATAAATCCTGCATTAATACATTTAATAAAATAGGCCTTGCATAGGTGTCTTCATTTTATATTTCATATTTTAAATTGACTACAAAAATAGACCCTTATTTAGGGGTCTCAGGGGGAATTGCAAGATTGGGTTTCACTTAAAACATATAGTATTCTCTTTAGATTTGCTTAGAAATTAAGCATATATATCATCATTTTACATTTTGCATGCAGACTCAATAGAAATGAATGCTTCAGTAACCTTCATTTGAGAATACTGATAAGAATAAAATGTGCGAACAGAATGTTCAGTATAGCAAGTACAAATAAGCTTGGGAACCAAGTTTAAAGAGGTATATAGAACTTATAGGAAATTTACAGGGTTTTGGCATTATTTAGGAGAGATACTTCAGGCACAGAAGTTAGTTAGTTTGGACTGATATGCAGAAAGTCATTGCAGTGCAGTCCACAAAAGTTTGGTACAAACACTTGAGAGACACTGCAGAAGTCAGGTCAAATATCCAGAATTTCAGAATATTAATTGTGTTATCCATGAGGAAAGGAATAATTCTGAGTATAACGAGTGCAGGAACTATGGACATTATAATTCAGTTTATTTCAGTTTATCAGCACTGTTATTGGAGACAAAAAGACAACATTCTGAGTACAGAATTTACAGACAGTATAATGAGTGCAGTACCTACAGACATTATAATTCAGTTATTTCAGTTTATTAGCACTGTTATTGTTGTCAGTAAGATTTGATTTGGATATTGTTGAATAAAACTTTCTTAACCAAATTACAGTATATACAGACTTTTATTCTGAAAGGTACAAGAAGAATTGGCACATAAAGGAGAGACTGGCACCTGTTCGGCATAGTTTTGAGTAATTAACAGATAAAGACATTCATTCCTGCCTCATTTCAGTTTCTTCCAGTTATTTCCAGTCTATTCCAGCATTCTGCAGCTCTTTCAGTTCTTACACTGACAGACTGGGTATTACATGCCATGTAATGTACTTGAGTATCATAATGACCATGTATGATAGGCACACTGGTGCATACATGGCCTTTCATTAATATGAATATATTTGTACATTAAGAATGTTGCATAATCATGACAGTGTGCTTGTATTGTTACAACTTTGTCTCTTTTGTTATATAAAGAATAAATAAACCCTACAACAAAGAATAAATAAACCCTATAGGCCATATCTTCTGACAATTACAGTGTAATGTCAATTGTTCTGTATTGTAATATACCTTGAGCAAACATATCACATGTCCTGTCTCATATGTTATAATGATGTTAATGGCATATCATTGCTATTTTTATAATTATGTAGGTGCACATCTGATTGTGTTTTATTACAGAATGTTTGGCCTGTAACTGCGATGTACATTACATACTATTTTGTACATTAGTATGGATTGAATTCATGCCTTACATCACATATGGAGTAACTGTTGATAAGGTCATACAGTATTGTAGTATCATATACATAATAGTTGCCACATGTAGCTTGTTGTAATTTTGTATGACGTGTTATGTAATCATTGATTTTTGGTGAATAACTGTTATGTATTTATAATGTTTTTTCTCATGTGTTGAACTTTTAAGAGTGTGAGACCATGGAAGCTCACAAGTCATATGCCAAAGATGATGATGATGTGCCAGACCACTACAAGAGAACTCGGACTACAAGGGCCAAGGACTCTAAGCATTGTTTGTGTGATCCACTTTTGTAATACTGCCACTATGGTGTTTTCCACATTTAACTATTGATGATATAGGCACAATTGTTCTGACATCCCATGCTTACCATGCTTTTCTGGCATATGTCATAATGTACACTACACATATCATGTTATATGTGGCATTATGCTGCTGCAGTATAACACCTGTTCCCAAATTACACATGATAATCAATATCATTTACATAATCATACTGTCATTACTGCATACATTGCTACATATGGACAGGGATGCTACTCCTTAAATCTGTGTGTATGCTCCGTGGCATGTAGTGCATCACAATATTATTCTGTCCAATATACTCTGGCCCTGTATGTGACAGATATGACTGTTGAAGTTATCATAATGCAAGTGAGACAGAATTGTTCCACTCGTGTTACCCCAGTATATACTTAGGTGGGATCACAACATTTCACATACTACATTATCCTCATTGATATTGCATAACATACTGAGGTGAGTATGGAATGTTTATCTGTACATGTTATCCATGTGTATGCATTGCACCTGTTTCTGTATTGGTTATTGCTGAGCTATGCTTGTTCAACAACATGGCAGGTCCCTGCTCATGTGATTTACAAAACTTTGCTGTGTTATGATGTCACACTGGCACACTGACCTTGTGTGTAGAATGTACTGGCAAATATTGTACCATGTTGCATTACATTACTATGACTGGTATATATGACTGTGTATTCTCCACATACTGCATAGACCATGACTGGTCCATTAGCCAATATACAAAGGTGATGCTTTCTTTACCATCAACCATAACTCCATTGTTTGTCCATATCTTGCATTTGTCAATAACTGGACTTTTTGATAAAAGCTTATATTATGAGAGGCATACACAGATTTGCATGCATGTCTTTGTGTATGCATTTGTAGTACATATGCACAGACCTGCATGGATGAACATGTTTATGACCGTATTATGGTTGAATCCCAATTGCCCTTATACTTTGTGACTAGTTACATACACTTATTCCATTTTTCTGTTCTTTTTATTCACATGACTGTCCCTTGATCAGTCCTACATATGTGCAATGTTATTTGTATCAAAAATGGTGATTGTGGCACCTGTTGCATTATGTTTCCTTGGCAGTATTTATGTGTATGTGTCACTCAAAAACACTTTTGTCGTGTACAATATGCCTCTTGCTATTTAACTGTTGCACATTACTGAGTTTGTGTCATTTGTACACAGACATGTTTGTAGCCATTATCAATCCAAATCCACTATGCTCATGTGACATATATTAGCCATTTGCTTCAATGTACCTTGCAAAGCTTTGCAGCCCATCCTTTGTTGCGGACGCATGTTTGTGAAATCTGTCTCCTTTGTAAGGGTGGTACTTCTTTATTCTCTGCCTATTTTCTCTTCCTGGCATTTCCTCACTGATGTGGGCATGTGTTGTCCATCTCCCTTCCTCATAGCCTTGATCTACATGTTTCCCAAAGCCATGACATATGTTATGTATATGTTTACCTTTCTGTTTGTAATAATCATTTTCGTCTAGGAGTACTGGTATAATATTATTTTGTGCCACTGTGTTAGGTATCATACACATGCAAGCAAGGTGGTGGCAATTGATTTGTTTCCATCATTGTTCAAGTTGTACTTGTGTGCTGAGCGTTACCTAGGGATTTGGGATTTATACACTTCCTGCCTATGCACTACTATCATTACTCATATATATATATATATATATATATATATATATATATATATATATATATATATATATATATATAAAATCATTTACATTACATTCTAAGTCATTAATGTGTGTATGTGTGAAGAAACTTCTTTCATCTTTAATCATGTTACTCCTTTGTCTGTCACACATATACATTGTATACATGATGACCCATCTACGTTGTCTCTGATATGGCATATGTCTTTGATATATGAACAGCAGCATAGTTAGGGGAGGGTGAGAGGGTCGACTGCCCTAGAAGCAAAGTGGGGAGAAGTGATAAGCCAGTCCCAATCTTGAATGCAATACTGTCAAAACTGAAAGCTGTAGCACTCTGTGTGTAATCTAAACTGTAGCAACTGCTTGATACAGTTTAAAAAAATCCCTCTTTTTTTAACTAAAACTGAGCACTGTAGTGTTCCATGCTGGCAGGGTATAAATTGTAGCACCTGTTTACTACATTTGTAGCAAGCAGTTTGCTACACTTTATAAGAAGAAATGTTTTTTTCTTTTTAACTAAAACATGAGCATCATAGTGCTCCATACAGGCAGGGTAAAAATTGTAGCAACTGTTTGTTTAAATAATAATTTTGTTTCTTGCTGAAGGAGGCTCCAGGGTAGGGCACAGAAATGAGAAATGAACAGCATCTGTCCTTCTGGTTGGTATGCCAGCAGAAGGAACATCTGTTTTTTTTTCTTTTTGTTTTTGTGCTTCAATGGAAGAGTAGTGGGGGGCATATATCTGTAATCATAGTTTCATAGGTGGTTACAAGGCTAACAGGCCTAGAGCCTTTATAAGCCTAGCCATATTTATCCCAAGTTGCCCCAGTTGTCAGTGGTTTGGTGAGTGAAGGGCACAGAGGTAAGGGTCTATGTTAGTTAAAACTGATTTCCACTGTACAGGATGGACATGACCACCACCCAAGGAGTGAATTTATGATCACCTATGCATTTGATCCAGGTTGCATTTGAAGAAGGTCAGGGAGGGGTTTAGAATTATAATGCAATAAAGTTTTTTTTTTCTGGTTCTGGGTTCCGGCACAGGGCACTGATTGAGCCCACTATGCTTTTGCATTTGGATTTCATTCTGTTTGTGTTTGTGTTATTTTTACTTATTTATGTATTCCACAGCCACATTAATGCTTTGCTGTGGTACTGCTGTTTGGCATTGTGCTTGGATGTTTGCCTTTTGCTTGAAGAGTTGTAGGTTCTAGTCTGCCAATTCCTTGCATTCTCCTGCATTTTCTTGCCTGAATTTGCTCACCCTTATTGTTGCTTGACTTATACTTGCATTGTTGACAGCCTAATGAGTGACTGTTTTCAATATCCACTGTGTACTGCAATGACTGCACTCTCAGTGTAGTGTTCTCCACCACACACCTGCCATCAGTCATGCACATTCTAATATAACTGATGCACAGTTTGAAACATCTCACTAATGATTTCTGCATTGGTACATAGGTAATTTAACATTGCATCATTGCTGGTATGCATCCCTGCCCTGTTTGTTCATTTTCCTTCACCCATATTATTAATGGTCTGATTCAATTTAATCCACGTAGGCTCCATGTAGAGCCTACATGGAATGCATCAAATACATGGCCATAATCTTCCCTCAGGAGCATGCTATGCATATTAATGGTGTGGTGCACCTAAGGGAGGTATGAACAACACAGATATTGAATCCACGTAATACCGCAGCATACCCATATACCTCTCAGCCAATTAAGCTGACCAAATGGAGTACAAGATGAGTTATTTAACTAATTTGGATTTATTTAAATTTTTGTTTTACTTTATGTGCTTGTTTGTGAGATGCGGCATGTTATTTAGCTATGCTTTGCTCTGCGCACCCATACATAAGACATGTATCAGACATCTAAAATATATATATTTTTTATTTTTATCTGCATGTTTGCATGATGTGGTGCATTATTTACCTATGCTTAGCTCTGCCCACCCATGCATCAGACATATGGCAGACATCAAAATATAGAAATCAGATGCTTTCAATTGACTTAGCTGCACAGTGCTCAGCACCACCTAAACTCATACAGTGAAGCTGTGCTACGCTTACAGTGGCACCTTCACAGTATATCTGAAGATACATAAGTTCATTTTGCTACTGTAGTGGTGAGATAGCTTGAGAGATGACCTACAGTGTAGTAGGTCCAGAGTTCAACTCCTGGGCAGTGATGACTTTTATATATACTGCTGTGAAACTGTGTCAGGTCACTGAAACATCAGTTCACTTTAAATTGAACTATTGTACTATTTAGAACATGTGCATGATGTTAAACATTGATTAAACATAGGTAACAATCTTTCCTTGTTTGCGCATTGCTAAGCTTCACTTAAACATGGGTTGTGCAAGTTTGCCTGATGCTAAGTGACATAGTACATTTTTTAATGCGTTAATATGATGAACAATGGTGGGAATGCATCCTATATAAAGGGCAATATGCAGGAATTGCACAGTATTACTTGGAACCTGATCTTGAGTGTGGGTATGGCTGTCATGGTGGAAGGAGGGCTCTTTCAGGCACAACATTGGTGTTTTCAGGAGTTTAGAGTTTTTATTGGACTCCTGGTACAGCACCATGGAGCCCAGCTGCTGCAGGACAGCTATCTTGATTCAGAAACCAGGTCTGAAGCCTGGGATAGTTTGGTCAGGGACCTGACCAGTGCAACTGGTATCCCCTACACTGGTGAGCAGGGTTGTCACCATTATGATGACCTCTATCAATGTAAGAGTGGTACTTTGGATTACTGGATCCAGGAGACATGGGTGGGAAACACCACACAGATATGTAAATATGTTTTCTAGTAATTTATAGATATATTAAGCTGAATCTGTGCAAAACTGGTATGGATAATTGCTTTCCTCTCTTACCACAGCTACAGAAGACAGAGCTTGCAACATGTGGTCCCATGCAAGGCATTTAGCCAGGATGAGGTAAGCGAGTGGTATGTAAGAAAATCAATAAAGTAATAAATAAATGCATAACTTAATAATAAAATAAAATAAAATAAATACAGATATTGCAGTCTTAACAGTCATGTATGAAATGCCTGGGACATCTTAGATGTTCATTAATGTGTCATTGCATATCTGAACTGTTAAAGCAAGTTAAGGCAAGTAAGCATGCAGTGCTGTGTAGCATAGCTTCCAACCATTAGTTAATGTTGTGGGATACTCAGATTAAAAGTCAATATTGTGGTCTGCTCATTGTCAGAAATATGCTGTAGATTGCAGTCAGCAACTGAGTAGGGTAAACATGCAAGTTAATACAAGTTTTAGACAGCTATCTGTGTGTGTAAATGCAAGATTTGAAACAACATGAATCAATAAATTCTAAAAGGAGAGAATGATATGATAATTTATTTTTTCAAATAAAATGTTCAGTATTACTGTAGTGACTGCTTGTTGGTTCTAATCTTACACTAGCTAACTAAAAAAATGTGCTGCTTTTAATACTGTTTATGCATTTCATTAGTAAAACATAACCATGCTTGCATTGTGAAGTGCACACCCATAGACCTTTGCCATGACTGTCCAGCTGTCAAGTATAATAAGTGTACATGGACATATAACTCAGCTGTCACGATTTTTGCAGAATGTATTGAAAATTGCCACATATGCCTGGTCTGTCTGGTATATGATCTTGTTTTATTGGCAAGTCTCTGCCACATTGGTGAGGATCAATGTCAGAAAAAAATGTCAGTCCTCTGAACTGCAGATATTAGACATCTCTTGAGAGGGTCTATATTACATGATCAAAGCTTTAGTTAATCGAATAACTAAAGCTCAATCACTAAATGTCGAAGTCCCAAAACTGTGAACGGAGATTCCACACAGGGGAACTGCCATTATCCTAACTTAAAAAAAAAATTAAACACAAATCAAGTGGGGGCTTCACCCCCTACACCCTCCGATGTGGGGGGCTGTGCCTCCACACCCCCCTAACTAAATATCCCAACTCCGAGATCACTCCACATTGTAGAAAGGCAAAAATCTACATAACGGCCAAATGAATCGTTCCCTGTGTGGAAATTGCCATTCGCGGTTTTGGGACTTTGATATTTAGTAATCGAGCTTTAGTTATTCTACTAACTAAATCTTCGATCATGTAATATGGACCCCTCTTGAAATGCATTTTAATGGCAACTCTCTTATCCAAACACCTTGCTACTATTGTAACAGCACACTATGTAAGAATGTTCCCTGTTGTGCCTTTGTACCACCATTTTTTATATATATATATATATATATATATATATATATATATATATATATATATATATGGCTTGGCACATAAAGTTCCATGCCAAGAGGTTGAGAGGTATGTATGTGGAACATCATATATCCAATATAAGCAACAATGAATGATTGCTGGAAGCAATATGATCTGAACTGTAGTGTGTGTGTGTGTGTGTGTGTGTGTGTGTGTGTGTGTGTGTGTAAGGAACATGCTAGTGTTTCAAATAATAAACTTCATACAGTCAGTGATGGTACAAGTAAAATCTAGCGTGTCTAAAAGTACTTATTTGTAGTATGCTTAGTTATAGTATCTGTGAAGTTACTAATGTTCTCCTTTCTAATCTCATCCCACCTCTTCTCTTCTTTTATTTATTTAATCAATATAATTACTATTATCATTTGTTATTATCATATTATTTGTTATTACCTCTTATATTGTCCTTATTTATAATATAATACTGCTTTGCCATTAAATAAACTTTCAACTACATTATTCATTGTTGTGTTCCTCATTATATTATTTTTCAATTTGTTTCCATCAATCATTATTGTTTTCTTTTATGTTCTTAATTACATTTTTTGGTTTAATTTTATTTTTCCATGTTTCTATTTTATTTACCACAGTATAACAAGGTAGGCTGGTTCCTGGCCATCCACCTACCTTGGCTCCCCCAGCTGAGGCACCGGTGCCCAGCACATCTGGGCCACAGCTTAGTGACATCCCCCCTGCTGCTCCAGCACTACCTGCTCTTTCAGGTAGGTCCACCTCCACATGCCAGAAGTGTTCCCCCCTCTGGGAGTTGAGGAGGAGGGAATGCCTATGTCAGTCTTGAAAAATGTCAGGCATAGTGCATAGGCTTGTGCAACAGACTGTTGGTGCATGCCTATGCTGGATGGAGAGCATGCTGTCTATCCTGGTGGGGCAGTCTGTCTCCAGGTGCCAGCTTTGGCCACTGCCTCCACAGGAGCAGTGAAGGTGCAGTGCTGACAGTCCTATAAGTGAGGACTTGAATCACACTGTTACCATGTCTAACGTACATGGGACCTGGAACCCACAACACCCTCCTCATCCAAGTTGTTGTTCATCTCCTCTTGTGTCCCTCACCAACCCTGTCTGCTTTCTTCTATGTCTTGTCTGTCTGCAAATGCTTCCTCACCTTCCTAACTTACCCTCCCCACACATACCTCTGTCCCTTCCCCTACATTCCACTATCTCCTTAAAAAAAGGGCACTTGTTCCAAAAAAAAAAAATCATTCCATACATAGCTCTCCATTTCACACACATGTCCATTATACACTCTTAATTTGGTCCCATTGGCTTGACAACACACTTATAGTGTCATCACCCCTCTCTCTGGGGGTGAAAGTCCAAATTCAGCTAAAAATCTTTGCAAGTGCACCATCGTTGCTGTGGAAAAAATGGGCAGCTACAGTTCTTTCCTACACCCTTCCTGCACATTCCTACCTGCCTTTCATTATTTTTTCCTCCTGCTTGCACCCCATTTCACCACTTTCCTATCTCCCCAATTTTCTTTTCTTTAAAGCATCATTATGTGATGGCATGCTATGCGCAGCATCACTCAGCTAAACTCAACGGCATTGTATTATTACATATATGTGAAAGCATAATAATCACATTCAAAAAGTTCACCTACTCCCTATTGCAAACCCAGTACCATCTGACTTGAACAATAGTGCATCAACCCACCAAGCCACGCAACCAGTTAATTAGCACAACTGTTTTAAGCAAAACATAGCAACTGTCACTTTCTCATCATTAAGTGTGTTTTCATGATGCTGCACATCGCGCAGCAAATCTGCTAAAAGATTAATGGAAAAATAGGAATTTAACTTGGAATCTGGTAGAGAAATAAATCACTCTAAAGCCATACACATACTAATAGGTGTAAGTGAGGTATGTAACAGCACTTCAGTGTGCAATTATCTGCACAGCATTTAAAAATGCACCTGCTCTCTCACTGACTCTGTGACTCATTCTGTTAAATGCTTTGAAAACATTTATTTTTGGTTCACATGGTCCTGGATGCAAATACAGCTGTGTCTAGCATTTAAAATACATGTATATGTACATCACCATTATAAATTGTGATATGCATGACTGTCTCATCACCTATTTATCCACCCAAAGCAGTGCAGATGAGATGTCTGTTTCTAAATAATGGAAATGAAAGGCCTACAGATAGGAACACATTTAACTATTGCTGTTACAACCCTAGAAAGTGCCTAAAATGTCAGGTTATGCATTAGCATGAATTCTCAGAAGAATTTGAAGTATGTAATTCAAATGTGTCACTAATATCAGAGTGCAGTCCACAATTATTTGCCAGTGATATTCCAGACAACCACAGCTGTACAAGAAATATACATATATGGAGGTTGTGCTAGAAGGAAAGGTTGCCAGCTCACATGTTCCAGATGACTACCATGACATAACATGACTTGGCAGTTGTTCAACTGGTTGACATAATGGTTAATGTCTCCCCTACCTTGTTCTAGGACACACTAAGCATAGGTTCATAGGTTCATAGGTTCATACTAGGCTATCTGCCCTAGGGCATTTATAAGCCTAGCCAGAATGTGTTTGGCTTTCGCCATCCATTTTAAATTTATTTTGCTATGCCCTTTTTCGAGGTTAGTATACTGTGCCTCTGTCTAACAGTGACACAGAAGTGATACCCGGGGTAAACCTACGATCTCCCATCCACTCATCAAGATTCCTCTTGATGAGAGTCAGTGAGGGACTCTGCCTAACCTGGACTGGGATTTTATTCCAGAGTGAAGGGAGCCTCTGGGTTATGAATCTGTCCCTCCAGCATGTCCTATTTATTTCAGTGCTGAGGTTCAAGTCTCTCGAGCGCGTAGTTCGATGGGATTTGGATTTTCTGAGGTGCAGCATGCCCATTAATTCCGGGTTGGACATGGCTTTATATGCCCGGCACAGATCGCCTCTGAACAGGCGGTATGCCACTGAGTAGAGCTGGAGTTTCTTTAACCGGGCAGCATATGTCATCTGTTTGAGCCCTTTGATCCTCTTGGTGAGGTACTTTTGGGATCTTTCCAGTTTCTGCAGGTGTCTGGTAAGGTACATCCCAAAAGGGGCATTGTACTTAATTATAGGCCTGATGAGGGATGAGTAAAGAGGCACGATGACCTCCCCTGATCTAGATGTGAATCCCTTCATGATTAGGTGGGTTATATAAAATGTTTTTCTAACCACTTTGGCCACGTGGTTGTCAAATGAGAGATTGCTATCAACTTGGGTCCCCAGGTCCCTAATTACTTCTTCTGTACTTAATGGATTACCACCTATGTGGTAATTTGTGGGTACTTTGTTTTTGCCAAAGGGGATGACTATACACTTTTTGGCATTTAGCTTGAGGCCATGGCTCTGGCACCAGTTGTCTGTTTCTATGAGGCCCTTTTGGAGGATGCTTGTGTCGGCTGGAGAGTCGATTATGGCGCCCAGTTTGCAGTCATCTGCGAACTTGGTCAGCCACAGTCCTTCCAGGTTGGCCTGTACCTCCGAGAAATATATACCGAACAAGAGAGGTCCCAGGACTGAGCCTTGTGGGACACCACTTGTAACTGGTTTGGAGTCTGACATGGCTCCAGCAATTCTAACCATGTGAGTTCTGTCCTTGAGCCAGTTTGCAATCCATCTAGTGACATAGGGGTTTATATTTAAGCTGGTGAGCTTATCTATAATGCCCGAGTGGGGTATTGTATCGAAGGCTTTTGCCAGGTCCAGGTAGGCTGTATGGACCACCTTCCCCTTGTCAATGGCCTTGGTGACTGTTTCAAAGAAATCAATCAGGTTTAAGAGGCAGGATCTGCCCTTAACAAAGCCAAACTGGGTAGGATCCAGTGTCTGTAGGTCCCCAATATCTTTATTTATGAGGTCCATGAGGATCCTTTCCATAGCTTTGCAGATCAAGCTAGTCAGGCTTATGGGGCGATAGTTTCCAGGATCCGTTGAGGCACCACTTTTATGGAGAGGGACCACTGTTGCTGTATGCCACTCTTTGGACACATATCCTGTAGTAAGGCTGAGATTGAACAGCAGTTTTATGTTTGGGTTTAGCTCTTCTTGGAGTTCATGTAGGATGCAGCCTGGGACACCGTCTGGTCCCATTGATGCTGTGTTTTTTGCTTTGGAGAAGGCGGCTCTTACCTGAGCATCTGAGATGTCAGGGGGGCAGCACTCTGCTGGGATAGATATTTGCCCTTTTGGTGGGGTGGGGGGGAGAAGTTTGCGCTGAACCTGTCAGCTAGGATGTTGGCAATGTCTGTGGGTTCGGTGTATTTTTTGTCATTTAGGACTAATTCTGAGCATATCTGGGAATTACCACCCAGGTTCCTAACATAACTAAAGAAAGCCTTGTGATTATCCTTAGTGTCCTGTGCAATTTTTCTCTCGAAGCTGGCCTTTGACAATTTTATGAGTGCACATAGTTTTTTGCTAATACTGATCAGTGTTGCCTTCCCTTTTTGGGATTTTGCTCTATCATTTACTAGCTTCCTCCTTCTATTGTATAGTTTGTTTATGGCTGGGTCCACCAGACAGGACGTCTGCCTTTGGAGGATTGGGTCTTGGTTTTATTTGGGATCGCATGATCCATGCATTCCTGAAGGTGTTCAAAGAATGCGTTTATAAAGGATTCTGCGGTCTGGGCCGTATTTTCCACAGGCCCAGGGGCTTTGAAGGATTCCACCTCAGTTTTGAGGAGTGTGAAATTTGCTTTAGAGAAGTTTTTCACTGTGGTTTTCTGGACAGGGTGTGGGGTCGGGATGTGAATATCCAGTGAGATTAGTTTATGGTCTGATCTTACCAGTGAGGGATACACTTCTGGTCTGGAGCATAGAGTCCCCATGTTGGTGATGATCAGGTCCTGTATGTTTTCCCCTCTTGTGGGAGTGGTAACAAGTTGTTCCATAGCATTTGAGTTTATAAATTCTAGGAACCTTTGGGCTAGGGTGTTGGAGCTAGAGTAATGCTCCCAGTCTATGTTTGGGTAGTTGAAGTCGTCCAGTATAATGGTGTTTGGAGAGACCTTCATATTTTCCAGTGTTCTCAGGAAGGCCGAGTGGGGTTCCTGGGTTTGGAAGGGTGGTCTGTAGCAGGCTATAAACTGGAAGGCAGTTTTACCCACTGTTAGTTGCACATGGATAGTCTCTGATGCTTTGTGCTTTGCCACCAACCTGGAGGTGTGGGTATCTTTGATGAATATCGATACTCCCCCCTCCTTTTGTTGTTCGGTCCAAGTTTTGGGGCCGAAAAGCATGGTATGAGGTATAACCTGGTAGTGCCGGCGTGCTCTCAGGAGCCCTGAACCAGGTTTCTGTTACTGCACAGATATCGATGTTCTCCATGCTAAGGAGAGTTTCGAGTGCGTGCATCTTGAGGTTTAGACTTCTGGCATTGAGTAGCATTACTCTTAGTTTCTTATCCCTTGTGATACCTATGGAGGTGGGTTTGTATTTTGAGCCTTGCCTAAAAAAGGCACTATGGGGGTAGCAAGAGCCTTTGCCAATATCCAAAAGCCCAGGGGTGACAGGTGCAAGCCATCCCTAGCGAAGCATCGTGGCTTGTCGAGCATATCATCCCAAGCTGACAGGCATTGGATCCCCTTTGAATGACACCAGTACTTAAGCCAGTTGTTGAAATTGATCATCTTGTCTTCATATTGTGGCATCATTCTTGGTGAGGGTAAGATGCTACTCAAGGTCAGGGTCATACCGGCCTGGGCTACATGCTCAGAGAGCTGCTCTATGTCTCTTTTCATGTAGTCCAGGGAGGTACATCTCAGGTCATTCACACCAGCATGGACAATGACTGAGTCATATTTGTACTTGCCTTGGAGTGACCTGACTGCTTGTGTTATGTGGCGGATCCTAGCACCTGACAGGCTGCTCACCGTAACCCTCTCCTTGTTCAGCCTGGTGAGTGGGACATCAGTGTGCCTGACGATAGAGTCACCTATTACAAGTATATCAGGTGTGTTGTTTAGTCTTAAGGGCTGTGACTGTTCGGCACACTGGCTTTGTGAGATATGTGTTGCACGTGTTTTGTTTTGGGGTAGCGGTTGCTTGGGTGTCTGCTTTGGAGGTATCTGATGCTTAGGCAGATCTTTATTTAGAGCCTCTGAGTATGTTTTTGTGTGATTATGTGTTTGGTTTGCTGTTGTGGTAGGTCTATGTGAGACTGGAATTGTAGTGAGTGTGGTTTCCTTCTCCTCCTGACTGGTTATGCCAGTACTAAGTTGAGAGAGCTTAGCCTCCAGTTTGGCTATATGGTTGCATCTCTCACATGTGTTGGAATTTGTTGGGAGGAGGAGAGGGTTGTCTGTGTACATGAGGCAGTTGTAACATTGCCTCAAGATTCCCAGATTCACCAGCTGGACTGGAGAGGAGATTGACAAATGACCTTTGGACATGCTAGAATAATATTGGGAATTCCTTTATAATGGAAAACAAGGGCCAGTGGGGAGTGAGGGTGTAGTGCTTTTAATTTTTAGTGCTGACTTATATAATTGCTTTAGTGAGCAAGTGCCATGTAACTTAAGTGCAATGTGTTACAGGTAACTTAAATGCAAAAACGACAAACAGTAACTTTCTTTCAAGTGAAACAAGGAAATAAGTACAGCAAGCAATGCAGATATCACTAGTGATCCACAGAAGTGCTGAGAAGCCGCATATTAGGTGGAATTAGCGTTCCAGGGAAATAACAAGCAAACAAACAACAAGCATATAAACAAAGCTAGATTCAGCAGGCCTGGATCTAGTCTATGCTACAGCAAACAAGGTGTACCAATTTCAGTAAGATACAGTTCAAATATTCAGGCACTATAAACCTTTAACCAGAAATTCCCAGCTCAGAAGGGCAGAGTCCAGCCTCTTCTTCCACAAGAGTGCAGACCACGAACCTTCTTAATGTAAAATAACTGGCCTGACGCCCAAGTGCTTAAACCAGAACTAATACACTTTAAGAATAACAGACACTGGGCTCTCAATCAGCAGTTCTCAACTTAGAAGGATGAAAGCTACCTGTCCTGCCACCACAGTGCATGCCACAAACCTTCCTAATGTAAAACAACTGGTCTGAAGCCCAAGTGCTTAATCCAAAAGACTTAGAATGATAGCTACACTTTAATCAAGTTACTACCAAGCAGTAATAAATACAACTGAATACTTTAGAGAATGCATGGATTAGAGCTCAAGTTACACAAACAAAGCTAGATCCAGCAGGCCAGAATCAAGTCTATGCCACAGCAAACAAGGCACACCAAATTCAGTAAGAAGCAGTTCAGATATGCATGCACTATAAGCCTTTAACCAGAAATTCCCAGCTCAGAAGGGCAGAGTCCAGCCTCTCCTCCCACAAGAGTGCAGACCACGAACCCTCTTAATGTAAAATAACTGGCCTGAAAGCCCAAGTGCTTAAATCAGAATTAATACACTTTTAGAATAACTGACACTGAGCCCTCAATCAGCAGTTCCCAACCTAGAAGGATGTAAGCTACCTGTTCTGCCACTACAGTGTAGACCACAAACCCTCTCAGTGCAAAACAACTGGTCTGAAGCCCAAGTGTTTAAACCAAAAGGCTTAGAATGAGTTACACCAAGCAGCAATAAATACAACTGAGTACTTTTAAGATGATGCAAAAGTAAAATAAAGTAGGTAGAAACACGAGTACAGTAAAAGCAGATGAAATTAGCTTTTTTTTTCTGAACAAGTGCTAAGATCAAAGAAACAAATTTGAGTGCTGAAACTAGAAAACTGGCTAGTTATAAGAAAAAAAAACTAAGCTAGAAGGCTTCCTTCCAACACAGAAGGGCTTGGGGGCTCAGAAGCCTACAAATAATCTATACCACTTAACAGGAAAGGCAGGAAACAAGCTTATTTTTTTTTTCTGTTTCCCAGATGCTCTCTTTGTACACAGTAGGAGTGCCTGAAATCAGAATATGATCTCACTGCACTCAGTTGAGTGAGCAAATGAGATGGGCCCAGAAGGAGTATCCAAACACAAATTTACAAGAGGGGAGGGCAGTTTCAAGGCCACTAAGATTAACACCAAAACAAAAACAGAGAGGATGGGTGGGACTAACTGAAGAGCAGAGTCAAAACTTCCAGTTCAGTTAATATTCCTGCAACAGTTAAAATCAATTTAAATACTGTATTTTTTAAAAAAAAAAAGTGCAGATAAAGGTACTTAAATTCTCTTATACGTCCAGTTGAATACAGCTAGTTCTTAGCCGGCCAAAGCGGAGGTTTTTAAGCAGAAAATATTTCACACTGTACCACTTAAATAGGCAAGGACAGGAAATCAAAGAATGTGGCTACCCCCACACCTGTAATTACTAGCAAATAACAAAATTCAGCAAACACTGACTAACTTCCAGTTCAGTTAATATTCCTGCATGTTGCCTTTTACTGTGTTAATGATACATTTGGCTAATATACGTAAGTTAAACACATACTTTAATTCCAGTGGGATGAGTTCCCTAAATCTGGCTCTGGCTGTTCATCAAGGCTGCCACAGGTCCCACAATTACTCTTCTGTGTTGTTGTCCTGCACAATCTTTAGCCTCTCTGTCTATGCCTATTGTATGTAAAATGTAGCTATTACAAACATTCTCTCTGTGCTGATGTTGTATCTTTACCCCACTCATTTTCACCCCAACATATGAGAATGGGGATGGAATCTACATTGAGATCTTATAACTTGTTGAGTAATTGCATGGGATTGGCTGATTATACTGCAAATCAGCTGTGTAGGCTGCATTTAGCATTTCTGAATCACAGATTCTTTAAGGTGCAATAATATGCTAATGAGAAACATCATAAAAAGACAAACTTCTAACTAGGCAAACCAATGTGTATCAGAGTTACTTCTTATGTCTAACTTGTTGACACATTACCTGTAAAGAAGTATTTTTCAAAAGAGGAGTATTGTACTCCATCAGGTATGTATCCATTTTGTTTCCTTCATGATGCATATGTTTGAATATACTTAGGGGAATGTGGATTACATTAGTAAGACTTTGTTAGAACTGTACTCATGACATGGCATTGAACTCCAACCCTGTTATACATATAGAGGATGTAAAGTATACCAAGGGTATAATGCTGTGTGATAACTAAATACACATGTCTCCTGGCTACTTCCTTTGATAGCAGTTGTAATTGTACATTGCTATTGTGTTGGCACTATTGTTTATACATATTATTTGCAGGGGATTTTTCCTGTAATGGGGCAAACTACAATGGACTCCTGTGTTGGGTGTGTGAATATATGTATCTGTCATAACACAAACAGGAATATGTCACTACTGCTACTATCCTAGTTGCATCCATACCCTTTGTATATTTGGCAAGGTTCAAATGACAAATTCACCACTGTAACAGGTACAAGCAAGCAAAATCTGAGGGTAATGCTACTCAATGCTAGAAGTCTAAACCTCAAAATGCACTCACTCGAGGCACTCCTTAAAATGGAGAACATCGACATCTGTGCAGAGACCTGGTTCAAGGCTCAAGAGAGCACCCCCGCATTACCAGGCTATAATTCATACCACACCTTTCAGCCACCTAACCTGGACAGAAACACTAAAGGTGGAGGCGTGTTCATATTCATTAAGGATATCCGCACCTCCAGGCTAGTTGCTCAGCATAATGCATACGAGATTATCCAAGTGCAATTAACTCTGGGCAAGACCGCAATCCAAACTGTAGCTTGCTACAGATCCCCCACCATGCCACAGGATTCCCACTCCTCATTTCTTGATACACTGGAAAATTTTAGAGTACAACCTAACACCTTAACAATGGGCAATTTCAACTACCCCACCATTAACTGGGAAAACTACTCATGTACCAACTCTTGTGCTCAACGTTTTCTGGAATTCATAAATTCCAATGCCTTGGATCAACTTATCCACACTCCCACCAGGGGCAGCAATATCCTAGACCTGGTCATTACCAACATGGGCAACCTGTGTTCCACACTAGAGGTCAGTTCCTCATTGGTCAGATCCGACCACAAGCTAATCACCCTAGACATTCACATGCCACCCCCACCCCCCATTAGGGAAACCACTGTAAAAAATTTCTCCAAAGCCAACTTCACGCTTCTTAAGACAGAAGTGGCAAACTTCATGACACCCATGCTGATGGACAATAGAGGTACGACTGCTGAATCCTATACAAATGCACTTTATAAGCACTTACACAAGTGCATGGATCATGCAATCCCTAACAGAACCAATATGCTATCCTCCAAAAAAAGGAAGCCAATCTGGTGGTCCCCTGTCATAAACAAAATCTACAACAGAAGAAAGAAACTGTTGCAAAAAAGAGTAAAATCCCATGATTGGAGGAACTCCCTGGTCAGCCTCAGTAAGAAGCTGAGATCCCTCATAAAATCCTCCAAAGCTAGTTACAAAAACAAAACTGCCACTTATTCTAAAGACAACCACAAAGCATTTAATAGCTATGTCAAGAATCTCAATGACAACACTCAGATCTGCTCTGAGTTACAGCACAATGGCACTAAACATACAGAACCTAGTGATATTTCCAACATCCTGCCAGACAGGTTGAATGCTAACTTTACCCCTCCGTCACTCCCTTAAGGGCCCATCTCTATACTGGAAGAATGCAAAGTTCCTGTAATCACGGCTGCACAGGTATAAAACACACTCTCCAAAGCCAAGAACACAGCATCCATGGGACCTGACAACATCCCAGGCTGCGTTCTACATGAACTACAGAACGAACTGGCACCCCACCTAAGTACCATGTTCAGTCATAGCCTCACCTAAGGCTTTGTGCCCACTGAATGGTGCACAGCAACGGTTATCCCACTCCACAAAGGGGGAGCCACCATGGACCCCAGGAACTACCGCCCCATTAGCCTGACGAGCCTGGTTTGCAAGGCTATGGAATGTATCATCATGGAACTTATAAACAAGGACATTGATTATCTCCAAACTCTGGACCCTACACAGTTCAGGTTTGTAAAAGGCAGATCATGTCTCCTAAACCTGATAGACTTCTTTGAAGTGGTGACCAAAGCCGTAGATGAGGGAAAGGTGGTTCACACAGCCTATCAAGATCTCACCAAGGCTTTCAACACCATCCCCCACTCTAGAATTATAGATAAACTCACTAAACTAGGTATAAATCCTTATGTCACAAGATGGGTTGCCAACTGGCTCACTGACAGAACCCACACTGTGAAAGTAGCAGACTCTAAATCCAACTTCAGACCAGTGACAAGTGGAGTACCACAGGGTTCAGTCCTGGGTCCTTTGCTGTTTGGTATCTGCTTCTCTGAAGTACAGGCTAACACAAAAGGTCTTTGGCTAACAAAGTTCACAGATGACTGCAAACTAGGAGCCATAATCAAAACTCCTAATGATGTGGACATCCTACAAAAGGGCCTCACTGAGACAGATGCCTGGTGTCAAAGCCATGGCCTCAAACTCAATGCCAAAAAGTGCATTGTCATCCCTTTTGGTACAAACTCTATACCATGAACTACCACATAGGCGGTAGTCTACTTAACACCAAAAGTGTGATAAGAGAGTTTGGGACACAGGTGGACAGTAGTCTCTCCTTTGATAATCACATCGCCACAGTAGTTAGGGAATCCTTCTACATGGCACACCTCATCACAAAAGGTTTCTCATCCAGGAAAAAAGAGGTCATTGTTCCCCTCTACTCATCACTCATTAGACCCATTATAGAGTGCAATGTCCCTTTTGGTTTGTACCTCACAAGATATCTACAACAACTGGAAAGCCACAGAAATACCTCACAAACAGGATTGCTGGCCTCAAACAGATGCCCTACGCAGACCATCTCAAAAAACCCCAGCTTTACTCCATCACATATCACCTACTCAGAGGCGATCTCTGCTTAACATACAAAGCTATGTCAAACCCAGAGCTGTTGGGCATGCTCCACTTAAAGAAATCCCCCTCCGAGCTACATACTCTAGGGACCTAAACCTTGTCACCACAATAAACAGAACATGCTGGAGGGATAGATTCCTGTCCCAGAGACTTCCCATACTCTGGAACAAACTACCTATCTATATCAAACAAAGATCCTCATTAGCACTCTTTAAGAAAAATCTTGATGATTGGATGAGAGATAGGAAATTCACCACAGGGATCACTTCTGTGGCTCTGCTCAACAGGGGCACAAGAAAATAATTTTCTAGGGTGGCGAAAGCCAAGGTACCTTTTTGGCTAGGCGTATATAGGCCCTAGGGCCAATAGCCTAGTACCTACCTATGAACCTATAAACCTATGAATATGAGATGTGTAATCAAGTGGTGAGTACTGGTAGCCTTCCTTTACTGCTGTATGTGTACATAGCTTACTTGTATGTATGTGGTCCTTGCATGTGTTCTCATGCCTTTCCATTTCAGGAAACATTATGCATGCACATCATAGGCCACCATTGTCTGAGGCAGAAAATGACCTCATCATTGAAGTTTTGCAACAACATTACCAGGTCATGCTGTCCTGAGGGAAGGCAAATAGGTCAGAACATGCAGCCCTGTGGGATGACCTGGGGTATAACATCAATGCCATGGGTCACCGAAATTGTACCTATGAGCAGGTGTGACACTATGCCATGGATATGATTAATGCAGCAAGGAGATATGCAGCTGATACAACCAGGGATCTTCAGGTCACTGGTGGTGGACCTGCAGCAGAAGCTCCTCTCACAGCCACAGAAGAATTCCTGACAAACCTTGCTAAACAGGACAGCTCCCAGACATCATTCAGCCAATATGTTGTGGATGTGTGTGCCACACATTCCCCTCAAAAGGAGGACCCAGGTATGCTTAGTTTGATCAGCAGTAAAATATTGTTACATTCATCTTTTCAAGGTGTATATAGTTTTACGTGTGTGTCAGGTGTTTTATTTTCTTGGGGGGGTAAGTTAGCTGCAGTTTTAAGCTCATATAGAGATTGTCACCCACATACCTTTTAACATAGAAGTTACTGTAGATGTTAGATTTTTGGACATATTACCCTGTTATACTTTAACATGTGGTGCTGTTGCCATTACCTCACCCTCAACTTTTTTCAAGACCATCATGAACTGGAAGAGGCCATGCTCCTGCTGTTGGTAAGCAGAAAACTGTTTTGTCAGAGATGTAGATATATTTCAAAGTATTAGCTGAAGTGCCATCCCAGGCCTGCTGGCTGGATTGATGTACTGTCTGCATGATTGTCAACTGTATAGATATTTTCTGAATGTCCACAGATTAGACCCATACCTGTGCCTTGTAGGTATGACCACAGTGATTGACTTGAAAGCATTGTCAGGGCATTACTGATTGCCATAACTGTCAACTGTGCAGATTTGTGCAGAATGTCCACAGTGTACTTTATTTTTTGCTCATACGATTTTTGTTTACTGAATAATTATTTCCAAATTATTACAGATTTGTGTTAGAAAATAATGTCCACATGTCCTACTCTGTGAGGTTGGGAGGTATACAAGTTTGTACTTGTGACAGCAGTGCAATATATGTTGCACCATAGTACTGCAGAGCATAGTAGTGCAGGTATCAATGTATTGCTTTTCCCTTTTTATCACAGATGACCAGGGAGGTTGGTCTTTGTCCACTACACCACCTGATGTCAGTGTCTCTTCAGACTCTGAAAATGATGATGGCCAAACTGAGGCACAGCTCGGTGCTGTAGGGACTGAATCAGACACAGAGGATGACATCCCTCATCCACCCTCATTATTACCGTACACAGCCAGTATGCCTTCTCATACCCAGCCCCCTGAGGCCACAGATACTGGACAGTCAGAGGGTGGGGACATTGAACAAGGATGTGAGGCTACTGCATCTTCAGTGACTGTCGACACTGGCCATAGCCAAATTGTTGGCAAGGTTCCACAGAGGTGGATTGATAGCTGTCCTCGTAGGAGGCCTGCTGTCCCTCTACCACCTGTTGCAGGAATCACATCATGTCACTTGGCATATGTTTAGGCCATCATGGCAGCACAGGCACATTCAGAAAGGAACTCCCGATGAATTCTCAGGGTTATGGATACAGCACAGTCTGACATCTGTGACTGCCTCCACTGTGTTGCTGATACCCTGGGTTGGTTGTCTGACAGAGTGGAAAGAGGTAGGTCTGAGACAGATCACACACTATCTGTCTTGGAACGCACACTGTCTGTGATGGAACATCTGATTGGAGTTTAGAATTAGCTTTGTGGACATAGGTCAGCAACTACATCTGCTGAGAGTCAACATGGCCATGCACAATCATGTTCCTGTAGTGGCAGTACATTCAGGACTTCAGAGGGGAGTGTGATGTCCACACCAAGACATAGCAGGCCATGGGCTCATGGTCCTGGGCATTTACGTGGAGGACACATGCCCAGCAAAATCAGTCACATCAGTATCTGACCTTGGGCATGGAGGGGCCAGTGCAACTCCTGGCAGAGCCAATTCTCATGTTCAGGGGTGGAGACTATGAACTGTCCGGTCTACCATGCATGGCTCACAGCTGTTGTACATACAGACACATAGTGCTAGCACTGAGCTTGGTTGTCTTCATGCACACACCACTGTCACATTGAGGGTACCTAGAGACATACACACAACACTTCCATGGTCCATTTTGCCTGCTTCCCTTCCTGAGTCACACACATGCTTGCCAACCTATTGGGTCAGCCTAGGCCTCCTGTACCCCCACACAATACCCTGTACAAGTGCTGATAACTGTGCCACATCTCTGTCATCTTTCTTATTGATGCAGGGACATAAAGCTATGTGTCTGATGCACAGTGTGACTATATACATTAGTATGATTTCCCTTCATCCATTGGTGCTGTTGACATGCTACTTGTACTCGTAATTTGCAGATATTGTACTTTGCCATTTATAATATGGATAGCATGATAATTTGTGTACATTGCAATGGATGCTGTGTAAGGGCTGTGAAGTCACACAATGAAATGTGTCTCATGAAAAAGTTTAGATTTCACTTTCAGGATTGTGTAGTGCACACCTATGGGTACACATCTACAATCAACCCATCAATGTCAGCACAGGATTGTATGTCAGCACAGAAGACAAATGTCATCAGAAAGGTAATACAGTATAGGTTCATGGGTTCATGGGTGTTTACTAGCTAATGAATACAATGGCTTCTTCAAGCCTAGCCATGCATCCCAAATCTCTGACAGGTCTGATGCACTTGATAAGTGTAAGCAGGGGTTTGGGAGATGAAAGATTTACAAGCTGGGGCCTGGGAGATGCACCATTTACAGTTTTTCTGTGTCCATTAGAGACATAACTCCTAAACCAGGGATGAATGTCCTGTTCCCCATCTAACTGTGTAACTTGCACTTGATTTGCATTAAGGCGGAACTCTGCTTCACATGGATGGGGAATCTGTTCCATATAGGGTGTAGTCCCTAGGATACATACCTGTTTTCCCAGCATGTCCTATTTATACCACAGTTGAGGTGCAGGTCTGTAAAATGGATAATTCTGGTGCTGTTTGTTTCATGCATATGCAGGAGGTCCAAAGTGGGGTCTGACAATACCTTGTATGGCAGGTATACATCTCCCCTTCAAGGCCTGTAGGAGACAGAATACAGGCATCCGACCTTGACAGAGTGTGCATGGGACATTTTACTTATGCCCTGTATTGGTTTAGTGAGGAACTTAACTATTAAATTGACAATACACCACTGAGAATTGATCCAATAGTTAGGGACCTGGAAGCCTATGTAGGCAATGAACTATCCTTCGCTTACCATGTGTCCATTATTGTGAGAAGTCCTTTTTTTATTGTGTAGCTTATTAGCAAGAGTACGCTGACCAAGTTAAGAGATGTGCTCATTACATTGTATTCAGCACTTTTTAGGATGACCTTTGAGTATAATGCCCTCGTCAGTATACACGTGTTCCAACACTTGACACAACATGAATGATCACAACACTTTCTCTCCAACAAAATCAAGAGTCTAAATCATAAAATGTACACTGACTGTCTCAAAGCCTGTCCCTCTTCTCAGCTCTTATCTTACTGGCTACTGTGGGGTAATCTCTCTCTCACTTACAGGACCTCATCTGATTCCATCCTATCAGACATACTGCTCATTAAGTCCATGGCGATTTGGTATATCTGGCCACAGCACTGTAGCACGATATAATGAACTTCATAACTTATGTATACCAAAGCAAAATTAGCATCACCTACACTGAAGACAGATGGGTTCATATGATGGGTCTATATTATACAATCAAAAATTCAGTTCAGCGAACGGCACTTACATCGAAAATGCCATTCAGCAAACTGTTCATAGTGAGATCGTGGTACAGTTTAGATCAGAAAATTTGCCATTTTCTCACTGTAGTGCAATCTCGGAGTTGGTATGTATAATTAGTGGGGGGAGCAAATTTGCTGAACGGCATTTTCGACGTAAGTGCCATTCGCTTAACTGAATTTTTGATTATATAATGTAGACCCCATATGACTCAATATCAGACATCACAGATAGTAAAGTTAAATGACTTCTTATCCTGGAATTCATTGCACACTTGTAGCAAATATTCATATTTTACACTTCTCCTTTGGTAATGTGCTTGCTACCATGATTTATGTAAGTCTAAGTGCAATACTGTGACAGTGTATGCAACAATTCTTGCCATCTTCTACAGTGGGATGACAATGCCTACATACAACAATAAAGTACAACATTTAGAGAATTACAACATGTTCAAAATCACTATATATTTATATACAATGTAAGTAAGCATATGAGGTGTGACTATTCTTTTTGAGTTAGTCTTTTTGTCCTAGATTTAGATTTTATGAAGTACAAAAATCTAATTAAGTGCTTTATTGATGACATGTTTTTAATTTTAGACACAACTTAGATGGTTTGGACACTTTTTTTTTATTTTATGAAGTTTTGTATGAATTTTAGTCACATCCAGATTATATACATGGACAGTCTCCCTTTCTAAAGAAGTAAATAAACTTCATACTAGCATTGCTTGGAAATCCATTAGTAGCAGTGCTTATCTGCATCGGATTAGGACAAGAAGGCTAGTCCAAAAATAAGAGCTATTTGGAAAAGAAACCTCTCTCCTACAACTCAAATTTTAGAAGAGAAGATACCAAAATAAAGTTATTGATAAAAAGGTGGAATAGTGATAAAAAAACAAGTGGTAAATATAAGATCCATAATTTAGCTAATATCTCCGGGGATGATGAAAATTATGAACATGGTAATGATAGATTATGATTATGAAAAATGTTAACTCTTTGGATGCATTTAGCCTTAAAAAGATTGTACATCAGAACTGGAGTATAATTAATGGTATTCCTTATGCTTTGAAAATATCAGGGGGTGGCCCTATGTTGTTCTTAAAAAAGTGAGAATTCTTGAAAAGTTGTTCGAACATAAACTCCAGGACCCCGGTTGGAAGGGTAAAATGAGAATGTGTGGTTATTGCAACCACCTTAGGAATGGTTGTGAGATGCTCATGTTAGTGATGTTTCTGTGAAGCTGCTAGAAATTTATACATGTGATGGCACCAGTGTGATATGTTCATAGGTTGGCACTAAGCTAACTGCCCTTGTGAGCCATTTTAAGCCTAGCCAATTATCCCTTGTAAGACTCAAACCCTGCACCTTGGATTTGCAAGGCAAACACCTTAACCATTAGGCTACCCTCCACATTGTGTCCTGCATTTTATATTGGAAGGACTTCAAGAAAGTTATCTAAATTCATTGATGAACATGTGTGTGCATGCTATAAAATCATGCAGTGAAATGAATGTATTTAAACATCAGTTTTCTCACCTATTTATCACTTTTTTGCTTTGTTTTGGAGTTGTAGTCTGTAACAATTAGCTGTAGGTACATATTTTGTATGCAGTGTTTACACTTTGCCTCTCAGTCCACTTAATTGCAATTGTGTCATTGTGATATCATACAATAATGAACCTTTTTAACTAACCTATGTGTCTAATTTGCATCTTACTTTTGGCCCTAGTCATGGCTAAAAAGAGTTCTGGACCCCTAACTCAGCTGTCCAGATTTTTGCAAAATATTCAGATTTTGTCCCATATTTGTGGTCTGTCCCTCTTAAAAGTTGTGGTTACGGCAAATCACAGAGGACTGAAGTCAATAAATAATTACATACATTTGAGTTTCAGACTTCATGGCCTTCAGAAAATGCATGCCAACACAAATCTTGTTAATTTAGAAAAATGTCTAAGTTTATAAGAGCAATGTTTAAAATCTGTTCCTATTTCTGGGCCTCTGTACCCCCATTAGTTTAGGCTTTGTCTAGATTTCTTGCATTAAGAGGTTGAGAGGTATGCTTGGACCAGTGGAGAAAAAGTGTTTTGGTACCGATTTTTAAGAATAAAGCTGTTGTGCAGAGCTGTAGTAACTACAGAAGGATAAAACTGATCGGTCACAGCATGAAATTATGGGAAAGGGTAGTGGAAGCTAAATTAAGAAGGAAGGTGATAATTAGTGATCAGCAGTATGGTTTCATGCCAGGAAAGAGCAGTACAGATGCGATGTTTGCTCTGAGAGTGTTAATGGAGAAGTACAGAGAAGGTCAGAAGGAGTTGCATTGTGTCTTTGTGGACTTAGAGAAAGCATATGACAGGGTGCTTAGAGAGGAGTTGTGGTACTGTATGAGGAAGTCGAGAGTGGCAGAGAAGTATGTAAGAGTAGTACAGGATATGTACAAGGGTAGTGTGACAGCAGTGAGATCTGCAATGGGAGTGACAGATGCGTTTAAGGTGGAGGTAGGATTACATCAAGGATCAACTCTTAGCCCTTTCTTATTTGCACTGGTGATGGACAGGTTGACAGACGAGATCAGACAGAAGTCCCCGAGGACTATGATGTTTGCAGATGACATTGTGATCTGTAGTGAGAGTAGGGAACAGGTGGAGGAGACCCTGGAGAGGTGGAGATATGCTCTAATGAGAAGAGGAATGAAGATCAGCCAGACTAAGATGGAATATATGTGTGTGAATGAGAGGGAGGATAGAGGAATGGTGAGGATGCAGGGAGTAGAGTTGGCGAAGGTGGATGAGTTTAAATACTTGGAAGCAACAGTTCAGAGTAATGGCGAGTGTGGAAGAAAGGTGAAGAAGAGAGTACTAGCAGGGTGGAGTGGGTGGAGAAGAGTGTCAGGAGTGATTTGTGACAGACGAGTACCAGTAAGAGTGAAAGGGAAGGTCTACAAAAGGGTAGTGAGACCAGCTATGTTATATAGGTTGGAGACAGTGGCATTGACAAAAAGGCAGGAGTCAGAGCTGGATGTGGCAGAGTTAAAGATGTTAAGATTTGCACTGGGTGTGATGAGGGTAGACAGGATTAGGAATAAGTATATTAGAGGGTCAACCCAGGTTTGACAGTTTGGAGACAAAGCCAGAGAGGCGAGATTGCTTTGGTTTGGACATGTGCTGAGGAGGGATGCTGGGTTTATTGGGAAAAGGATGCTAAGGATGAAGCTGCCAGGTAAGAGGAAAAGAGGAAGGCCTAAGATAAGGTTTATGGATGTGGTTAGAGAGGACATGCAGGTGGTTGGTGTGACAGAGCAAGATGCAGAGGACAGGAAGAAATGGAAACAGGTGATCTGCTGTGGCAACCCCTAATCGGGAAAAGACGAAAGAAGAAGAAGAAGAATTATATGTAAAGTAAATTAATTAATTAATTAATTAATTAATTAATAAACGCTTTGCTGGTCTAGCTCTTGAAAGACTATCAAGGAAGAAAAAAAGCCATTAGGAGCAGCATTATAGTTTTTCAAAAGTCTGACTCCTTATACTGGTTAGAAAATGATTGATAACAGCTCAACCACAAAAGCACATTTTTAGGCTGCAGTTTCTTTTTTCTTTGAAGTGAGCAGTATATTCTTCTGAATGAAGAAATGGCCGATGGTTTATTTTTCTTAATTCTAAGTAGTTTGTTTTCTGCTCTGAAGCTTGAACTGACAGAGTTATCAATTTGTGAGAATGTGTTTTTTGTTTCTTCAAGTTGGCACATAGGCCTGTCAGAGGTGATGAGTCAAGCAAAATTCATATTTCAAGTAACGATCTTTATAAATGGAAAGTTTTCAGTTAGTTGAATTTCAAGAAGTAGAGTAATACATCTTTTAGAAAGCAAATGGTGCTGTGATGCTGTTGCTGCTAATTCTACAGTACTTTCCTTTGTCTTATTTTGTTTAGCATTTATACTGGTAAAGTTCCAGGGCAATAATAAAGCCAGATGCATTCATTTTATTTTGTTCCTCATCTTCAGTTAAATTTAAATGAACAATTGCATAGCACATGAGACTTTCCACAAAAGCTGAGAATGACAAGACATTTTTTCTCTCGCTGTTTCCTGAAATTAGTTGCCCCTTTTTCACAATGCACAAGATCACAGATTTTTTTTTTTCATTTCTTTTGGCGGTTGAAAGATTTTTCTTCCTATGAAATATCTGAGATATTTAAACTACACCATGCAAACCTAGCTTTTGCATGTATTCAGAGTTAGTATCACTTGCTTCATTGAGTTTATTACAGTCTGTACCTTAGCAAGATATGACTCCCAGTCTTTAGAGTTTATAATAGCGTTATAGAGGTCAGTTGCAGCACAGTTGGTGTGGGATTTTAGGACACTGTCTATTAATATTTGGAAGGTACCAGGAGTTCCATTGGAATAATCCCTGTGATTTTATGAGGACTGCCTTTCTCTAAGGCTCAGCTGTTAGTGGAATTTGCCAGTAAATTTTCATCAGTCTGAAAAGAGTAAAGAATCTTGCTTTCCCCTACTTTTTTATTAGCTGAAGAACTCTAGGCATAAGGTATATGTCAATTTTTTTTAAATGTTGAATGATTTTATAAAATCTTTGCAGAACTTGATTGTTGTAGCAGGTTTTAAGACTAACCCTGCGGGGATGCTCTAGAGATGTAGCCAGACATTCTGGTACCATCTGCAGGTCCCCATACTGGCACCCCCTTAACTTTAATTTGAGGAAACAAAAGTCCTCATGGACTTGAAATCATCATTATCACCCCCCTCCTTTTTTCATTTTCTTCATGGGGTCAGGGTGTCATCCCAAATGTCACCACCTTTCTCTATTCAATGCCACTCTCCTCCCTTTTTTTGACACTCATGCCTGACTGTCACAGGTCTTCTCTCACACGATCCATCCCCCTCTTTGCTGAATGCCTTAATTTCTTCTTGTCTTCTTCCTTTCTGCTCCAAATCTGCTTCACTATAATGCTGTCTGCGTTTCTGCACATGTGCCAGAACCACTATAATCTGTTCACTTTCATGTTTTCTGAAACTGGAGCTACTTTGGCTTCTGTTCTTATGTCCTTCTTTCTTCATATGTACCACAGTGTGAATCCTACCACCCATCTCAGACACTTCATCTACGTCACCTCTAGCTTCCTCAATCGCTCTGCCTTTACTGCCCATTTTTCTATGCCATACAGTAGTACTCGTCACACCAGTGTTTTGTATACCTTACTTTTCAGCTTCTTTGGCATTCTTCTGTCATATACTACACCTGATATTATATGCCATTTGGCTGCAGTACCTCTGATTCTGGCTTTGCTTTAACCTCCTCATTCAGAATCCTCTTCTCAACCACCCCTCCCAGATACATGAAGCTTTAATCTGTAATGCCACATCATCGGCACAAAGCAACTTTGTTGATCTATCTCCTCCGACCTGTTTGCTAATGTAGTCCATCACCAGTATGAACAGCAATGTGCTAAGAGCTGAACCCTGATGTGCACTCACTTCAACTGGGAACCACTCTATAAGACTGAACACTGTTCGTGCTTGAATCAGTGGGCCCTTGTATATAGCTTGCACTAATTCTACTAATGTTTCTGGGACTTTGAATCACCACATGACTGCCCAAATCACCTTGTCATATGCTTTCTCCAAGTCTAAGAATGCTCATTTGGACTCTTTCTCATCTCTAGTGTCTTCTCAACTATCAGTCTCAGTGCAAACATCAGGTCAGTTGTGCTGCATCCTGATCTGAATCTGAAATGCTCATCTCCCATCTTACTTTCTACTAACCTGTGTATTCATTTATCAATCACCCTATCAAGAAGTTTCATGTAATCTTACAGGAGTTTGATACCTCTGTACTGCCCACAGTTGAGAATGTCCACTTTGTTCATGAGCAATGGCACTAGTATGCTTATTCTCCAGTCATATGGGATATGCCTTTCCCTCCACACTGCTATGTATACCCTCATGAGCCATTCTCTCCTATCTCACCCAGCATATTTGCCATATCTGCTGTGACCTCATCTGATCCTGCTGCTTTCCCTGGCTCCATTTTCCTTAGTGCTGTTCTTACTTCTTCTATGGTGGGCTTCTCCTTTTCTCTCATCATAGACTGTGTATGAAGCAGTTCAGCTTCTGTGGGGTTTTATTCATTCAGAAACTGCTGAAAGCATGGCTTCCATCTGCCTTTGAGTTCCTGTGGACTCTAAAGCAGGTTGTTGCTGGCATCCCTTATGAAGGGTGTCTGACTACCTTTTTATCCTTCTGTCTTTGCCTTAAGAAAAAAGACTTGAGAAAAAAATGTTCTCCTTTGATTGGAAAATTATAGCAAACCACTTGCAGCAAATGTAACAAACAGATTACTGCAGTTTAATACCACACACAAAGTGCTAAAGCTCTTGGCCCGGACCACAGATACAGTATTAGCATTCACATCTGAATGCCAGTTCTGTACTATTGCCTTAGGAATATCTCTGCTGATAACTCCATCCAAACAACTTAAGCTCAGGGTAGCAGGCCCAGCATACTTCATAACAGTACTAGCATCCGAGAGGGTGTACATTCAACTCTGCAGCACATTCAACATATGATAATAATGCTCCTCATAGTCCTATCAGTCTTTCTTTCCATAGCGCAGTGAGACTAAGCCCTGCAGAGTGACGGGAAGCATACCAGTGTGGCTGAAGGCTAAAACTCACCAATATGTACCATAAAATGTTAACTGTCATTTACCATCAGTTGTAGTTGGTGCTTGATGCTAGGCATGATGCAAATACTGAGATCAAAGCGCGATAACACTGAAGGGGTGAGAGAGAGAGAGCGATAAAGGAAGGTTTTTGTTTGTGGGCCATTTCTGGCCATCTTTGTGGTGTGTTACCATTAGGTTTGTCATCATAATAATTCTGTCATGCTCTGTATAATGAATATTTTCCATCAAGGAATAAACAGGATGGATTAGTAAAACAATGACTAAAACTTAAGCAGTATAGTGCTGTGTTCCTAACATATGCAGCCAACACTTGTCCACATAATGTTAATATGTAAAAACATTCAATAATGTTTGTCATACTTCCATCCTTTAAAGCCTTAACATTATTCAAAAAGCAGTCTACAGACCTCAGCATTATCTCAGAAGTCCACATAGGAGCTCATACTTCATACAGTAAAAATCATATATTTGAATGGACCATAACAAAAGATTGAAGCAATGGAAAATGTAGACATTAGGCTTTATCAGAGTAGTGAGTATTGCAACCCATCATAAGGTTTACAGTATATCCTGCAGATTAATAAACATATAAGAGTGACAATTATGTTCATAGAGATATCAGTCTATATTTATATTGTGCAGTGAGGTCAAGCATATGTGTGACAATGACCATATAAGTGCGGTCAAAAGTAACATTTTCAGTGTTTACCATAGGATGTAAAATGCCAGTTACCAGCATTTGCCAGTGTCATGCAAATGCTGAGGACAAAAATCAAAGGGATGTTTTATGGACTATCTCTGGCCATTTGTATTGTATGGGATTTTTTTTTTTTAAAGACTAAATGTGTAAAAAGAGGTTGATATGACAGTGATGAAAATGATATTCACTTCTTCATAAGATGACTGTACACGTATAAATAATATGAGGAATTTGGATAGTCACCAATGTTAAATAGCCAAATGAAAAAAAATCAGGTGTATCAGACACACATATTGGTGAAATGGAGAACTATATATAGGGCATCATTTTCTTTATTTGTGGAGAGGTGGCCATTTTTTTTTTTTATTTATAGAGAGGGATGTTTGGAAAGGTGGTTGGGTAAGTAGGGTGGGCTAGGTAGCATGCAGGACATACAAAACAGACAGAGATGGTGATGGACACAAAAGGTTGAGGGACACCATGATTAAGAAAAGGTACGGGACATCAGAGGTGCATCTGTGTCTAACATGAGTACAATGAAAATCTTCTCCTCACCCTCAGAGCTGTCATCGCTGTCTCATTTTGCAGACACTTGGGCAATGCTGGATGGCATATCATCTTGGCAGCTTGATTCAGGACTTTCTCAATTCTGCCTATCCAGGCACCAGTGCCCCTCTCCATAATGTCCTCCACCAGCTCTGTCAAATCCAGATGGTGACAAATTGCCATTTCCACTAGTACTAGTCCCAGTGGGTACCACTGCACCAGCCCCCCAATGCTGACAGGTTGGGACCTAGATGGGCTGGGTGTCTGTGGTTGTACTTCCACATCCACCTGTGGAATTATCAAGTATGATCCTCAGTGATCAGTGTAGCCCCCATTTACTGATGGTCATTTGTGTTGCAGAAGGAATTATCCATCCATCCATTATGTTTCACCAAAAACAAACAAAAAAAAAAAAATATATATATATATATATATATATATATAGATAGCTAGGCGGGGAAGATAAAACATAAAATACCATCAATTCCGTGTAATTTTAATATTTCAAAACATATTTAAATTTACAAATACTCATGCATATGGTAACCTTTGGCATATCAAGATATGAATGTGAAGTCATAAATGTGTCATAAAACAATTTCATTGTTATATGTAAAGAGTTAGGTATTGGATAATGCATCCGATTAAAGACATCCATTTATAAAGATAGAAAGTTTAATGGTACTTACTAATGGCAGAAAATGGATGTTACATGTTATTCTGTAAAAAATTGAATTGCTGCTGTTTGGAATTGAACTCCCACAGCTAAGCTGATTTACACATTGCCTAATACAATGCTATTGATTCAAGAATGTATGCTTCATATATATGTAAGGTAAGCCAACTTGGTTGTGTGTGCATAAGCTTATTTATTGTTATAGACCTATTTCCTTTGTATTGCTTTGAGTGATCTCAGCAAAACATGTGGGTCCATATGCACTTTAGATGATATACTGTCATACACACCTAATAATGATACTTGTGATGAGACATACTTTATCCCTAAATAAATTGGTAACATTATATATCTGCAGGTGTACTTTAACTTTCATCATCATTATGCTTAACACACTTCACACAGAGTATAATTATTTATCATTCATCACACAAAGTTTTGTTGCAACTGTCATTTTACAACTTGACAGTTACACTTCATGTTGAGTTACTAATAAATAGTCACTGACAATACTTTTTTCCTTACCTTCTTAGTAAAATAATCTGGATTTGAACCTTGCATTATTTCTGCTGTTACTCAGACTTTACTGCATTAACGCATTACGCCACATAAAAAGTTTCATAACAGATGTATTTTCTGCACTCAGTACTGGCCATACTGCTGACCAAAATACATTGGCAGCAGTCTTATCTGTACTACTGTTGGCTAAGACTTTGCACATAAAAAAAAAAAAAAAAACTGAAAGTGTGCAACAACAAAAGCACAAAGCCCCAGAGTCATAGTAATCCACAGCAAGTTTTAATGAACAGAACAAGATAGCTTAAAGCAAAAATAAAAAATTAGTTTAATACCTAAGTATCAGTGGGGAATTTTTGTCCGAACACTCAGACTTCCTCAGAACTGAATGACATTGCCACAAATCAAGCAAATATATATATATATATATATATATATATATATATATATATATATATATATATATATATACCCACAGCAATTAATTGAATACAATTAAATACAGTTAAATAATTGATCCAGCTATTGATAACTAATCACTTTAAAATTACTATCCATATCCAATGTTTAACAAATTAATTCTTTTAAAAGTAGCTACAATTTGAAAACTGAACCACAATTCAAACATATGTATATAAAAATTGTTTAAAAATATTAAAAAATTTATTAGAAAAGAAAAGCATATTAAAACATTGCGACTACTAAAAGTACAGCTTAGTTGCCCTCAACTTCAGTGTATGTGCTATTGATATATTTTCATTAATACCTACACAGTCACATTTAATTTCAGCTACCAGTATAAATTTTTATATTCAAGGTCTGTCTCTCAGCTGCCACCCCTAAAATCAAAATCTACTGTATTTAAGATACCAAATTTAAAACAGTGTAAGAAACTTCTCTGTGTGGAAGATTTTCAGTCCATATATTTCTAGTTAATCACTGTATATTAATCAGATCAGACAATAGTAGTAGAAGTAGCGAATGTAAACTCGTCAAGTCAAAAAGTAATAATAGAAAATATATAATTTTACAGCATTACTAAGTATTCAAAAGTAATCCAAGCAAGGCAGGCAGCCTGTTTCCAGTCGAAAATCCTTTATTAAGTACACAGACTCCAGTCAAAAATCCTTTATTAAGTACACAGACTCCAGTCGAAAATCATACCACGGAGATTACTTGTTTTTTAAGATACCAAATTTCAAACCAAAGCAAGTGGTACATTTGAAAGTGTGCTTATATAAGGCATTATTAATATTTTGATGTTCGATATTATACTTGTGTTAATAGATTCATTTACTCAACTTCCTTTCAGTTTTACTGATATAAAATACTTTGCATGATGAGCACTTTGCTATATAAAGCACTTGCTGCATTAAACAGTTCCCATTCCTTAATGTAACAAAAATGTCATTATTGATACCTATAGATGTTTTATTCTTTACTAGAACATCTTTACAGTAGCCACACTTACTACATTTATTTGAGCCTTCAGCATTGCTAAAATGGTTGCCAATTGCAACCTTCATTTTCTCTATGTATCCTTTTATGTTCTTATCAGTTTTGCAAACAAAATGTGGTTCACCACCCACAATAGAAGACAGTTCAGTATTGGCACTAAATACACTCCAATTCCTCCTCACAATATCGTTGACATCCCTTGCTTTGTCTGAAACCTTCAGGATCAATGCTCTATTAAAACCAACATTATTGGAAGTCTTAAACCAGATACTATCAGGGCCAATCTCAAAAAGGGATTTGTAAGAAAGAGCTCATTCATTGTATACTTCAGCTTTGATACTATCAACCGTAGTTCTTAGGTAACCCATAGCATAAAACATATTACAGAACTTCTCCATTTTGAGGAGGAGCACTTCTTTGTTCAAAGTCATTCTCACCAACCTGATAAGTTGACTTTTAACAATACTTTTCTTACAGGACAATGGCTGGCAACTATTGAAATGCAGGTAAGTGTTGCTAAAGGTGGGCTTCCTATAAATTCTTGTCTGAAAACCATTTCCACTAATACAAATAGTGGTACCTAAATAATTAATACTATCAAAACTATATTGGTGTGTAAATCATAGGAAAGTTGTAGAACCAGATAAAAACTCCATAAATGCATTCATTATCTCATCTGGTCCATTCCATAATATGAAAATATCATTCAAAAAATGCAAGTATAGCTTCACGTGATGAAAAAAATTATTGATAAAAACTCATTTAGATTCTCACTTCTTCATAACAAGGTTTGCTTAGGTGGGGGTCAAGCCGTGCCCATAGCCACCCTTTTAATCTGCTTATATATTTCTTTTTCAAAACAGATAAAATTGTTTTCTAAACTCATTACATTAAATTATTAATAAAATTAACTTCAAAATTGGCAAGGAAGCTACAGTTATTCAAACTGTCACAAAATAATTCCAATCCTTTATTCTTTGTGTTACAACTAAATAGATCAATTACATCTGTTGTAAGCAAAATACCATTATTGCTCATAAATCACTCATTAAACATCCTAAAAATCCCACAAAACTTTTAGAATGTGTGGGCAAGAAGAAAAACTAGGCATCAACCGTCTATCAATATATGTTGCTAGAGGGTATGTCTTAGACCCTTGTGCTACCACAATGGACTTAAAGAGAGGATTAACATTGTTTGTATGAACTTTCGGTATACCAAATATGGTTGGAATTTTAGGTGAAGCAATAGTTAAAAGGTCATCTGAACTATTTCTTAAAGTGTCCTGCATCAAAGCATCTTCCAAGAATATGTCAATTTTCCTATAAGGAATATTAACTTGGTGGATGGAAGAGATCTCTTACACTAGTCATTTTATAGTATGTTAAATATTTTACCTATCTAATCAATATGATCAAATATAACTATCCCCTCACTTTGTCTGGTTTCATTACCCTTATGCTACCATCTTTAACCAGGTTATCTAGTTAAGACTTTTTTTGCTTGGTTAGTATTAGCTCAACCCAATAGTTGTTATTACTAATTCTGTACAAAGTTTTTCAAACATTTGAATAAGAAAGTGGGGCACAGATGTGTATGCAATTTTCTTCTCAAAGGAACACTACAGGTGACCTTGTTGGGCTCAAATCGGGCAACTAAATTAAACTTCCTAACAAATAACTTCACTACATATAGTGCATCAACAAGATTGAATTTGCGTGATGGGACAAATCTAGAACCTTGCTCTAGTAGTAAAAAATGTTCTTTAGTGATGGAAATGCTACTATAATTGAAAATGTTGAAACCATTGCAAGTAGAAATAATTCCATCTTTAACTAATATACTCACTTGTTCCACTGTTTTCTTTTTCCTTGTCCATCTCGCTGCTGTTTCCCCCTTATGTAACTGTTTTCTCCATAATGATTTTCCCAGCCATTTTCATTCCTCACCTTCTCTGCTATTCTTTCTATGCACCTCAAAGGGGAAAGTCTAAAGGGTCATTACAATCATAATCATCACACCTCATGTTGTCAGGTTGCTCCCTCCCCCTGATGTTGGTGTGTCATTAGGTGCCACCCAATGTATGCATAGGACCATTGTGGCGACACAGGTAAATTCCATCAGGGCCTAAAAAGAGCCATCAAAGTACAGGCATGTTATGCATTCTGACATGCTAGACTGTCTGAACTATGTCGGTGAGTTGTTGGACTGGATAAATGACACTCTGGAATGTGCAGTGTCTGTTATGGAATGTCTGCTGGGGGAGGGTTAGCATCCACATGACCAAAGAGCTGCTACATTGTCAGGTGTTAGCCAATGCTGCCATGCCAGAACCCCCTCCTGTAGTGTTCTACTGCTCTGTTAGTGATTGAGATGTCCACACCCAGATGTGGTAGACCATATGGTCATGGTCCTGGACATAGTTGTGATAAGAGCTCATCCAGCAGATACTGTTTATGTTCAGGTTGCACCCTAACGTCTAGCCAAGGTCATGGAACTAGCAGTGCAACTCCTGGCAGAGGCAGTTCACATGGTCTGGGAGGCAGCAGTAAACTACATCCTCTACCAGGTATAGCTTACACCTGTCCAAGATGCCAGAACATAGTAGTAGCACAACTGCTTTGGCTATGATCCTGCAGACTCACACACAATGCACCTTACCTTGCCCATGTCACCTCAAAACCACATATATAAATAAATCATTAATACTGACTTCTTTACATCTGTTGCCGCTGGCCCTGGCAATGCATATTTTCTGTTAACCTCCAGCACAAACACACACACACACACACACACACACACACACACACACACACACACACACACACACACACACACACACACACACGCACACACACATGCACACACTTTTTTGTTTCAGGCTTGCCCTCCTGTAACCTCACTCTTCCACCTTGTGCAAATTTTGATGAATGCATCCTGCCCTTTCCATATTTCTTTGTGACTCAGTGTTGCTTATGTCTAATGCACAGTCTGGATAGCTAATGCTTGCTTACTCAGATGCCTGCTTTCTTCAAAAGTATTTTACTTAACTGCATTTTTTTTCATTATTCTGCTCAACTTCAATGGAATGTTATTTAAATTGTGATCCTAACTGTAGTTGTTGTAGTGTTAGCAATACTATAGTCCATTTAGTATGATTAACTGCTTGCTCATCACCATGTGCAGATGATGCTGAGATTTCCCTGGTCACTGTTGGGGTGTCCAGTGTGGGTAACTTTAATATGTGAGGCACAGTAGTGAGCAGGTCAAGTATATGTGTTTGGTCAATAGATATTTGTTTCACTCTTTTGGATGGCATATTTCTAATTTGTGTCTTATGTGATTATGCTATACTTTCTATTCCTTAGGGATGCATAAGTATGCTTGATGATGTACCTATGTATATGATTTTGAAATTTGAATTAACATTGTGGGAGTTGTTTTAATATGGGCCTACTTTGGCTTGACAGACAGACTGTGTACATTTGCTGTGAAAAGCCATTTTTATATACCTTGTAATAGCTTACATGTTTTAGATATTTATGTTGCATATATCACTTGTGAGTTACTACTAACATTCATGTAAATTTGAGCAATGTTTTATCTTAGTGAAGTAAAGTACTTGCACATGAAGGTAATATTTTATCTCTTTATTGATTCATCACTTACCTTGGTCAATGCTGCTGATGCAAGTTGCCCCCTCTGGGGATGAGTCTGTCTGATGCTCACAGAACACAACCATTACATGGGTAAGTAAAGACTGATAATTTTTCATGTATCACTGTTATTGTTTGTATGTGCTTAGATATCGAGTGTGACAGCTATCTTCTGCCAAGTCCCTATCAGTTGATCAAGTTTTCAGAAACTCAAACTCCATATGGTTGAGACCATATGAGTGCGTTTTTGAAAACTCAAAGCTTTTGAATGGAGATCGCTGTACGGCAAGGACAGAGAAATTTACCCTATATGTTGCATATATCACTTGTGAGTTACTGGTAACATTCCTGTAAATTTGAGAAATGCTTTATCTTAGTGACTTACTAATGTAATGGTTGTGTTCTGTGAGCATCAGACAGACTCATCCCCAGAGGAGACAACTTGCATCAGCATGCTGTCAGAGGCAGATCTTGCCTATTGAACCTAGTCAACTTCTTTGAGACTGTCACCAAGGACCTGGATGAGGGAAAGTCAGTACATACAGCTTACCTTGACCTGGCCAAGGCCTTTGATGCAATCCCCCACTTGAGCATCATCAAAAAAAGCTAACACAACTTGCTGTTAATTCCTATCTTGTCAGATGGGTGGCCAACTAGCTTACAGATAGGACCCACAAGGTCAAAATAGGTGCCACCACCTCTGACAGCAGACCTGTCACTAGTGGTGTTCCCCAGGGATCTGTCCTGGGACCCCTACTGTTTGTCATCTACTTCTCAGAAGTCCAGGCAGAGACAAAGGGCCTGTGGCCGACCATGTTTGCAGATGACTGGAAGTTGGGTGCTGTCATTGACTCCCCAAATTATGTTAACATACTGCAAGCGGGTCTCACATCTACAAATAACTGGTGACAACGTTGAATCTTTAAGTTATACACAAAAAATGTATTATCATACTATTCAGCAAAAACACAACCTCTACCAATTACAACATCACTGGCAACACCCTAAGCACACAACCCATGTTGAGAGACCTGGGTGCTCAGGTTGGCAAGAATCTCACATTCGACCATCATGTGGCAGCAGTGGTCAGAAAAGTCTTTTACTTGGTTCATCTCATAAGTAAATGAATTGAATCCAGAAAAAAATGAGGTTATTACCTCTCTGTACTCCTCCCTCATTAGACCTATAATTGAGTATAATGCCTTGCTTGATATCTTTTTCTCCAAACACCTGCACCAAGTGGAAAGGCCACAGAAATACCTCATAAAGAGAATCCATGGCCTCCAACACCTGTCCTATGTGGACAGGTTCAAATCACTATCCCTTTACTCGGTATCATACAGATTGCTCAGAGGTGATCTATGTCTCACCTACAAGGCAATATTAGACCCTTTCCTACTAGAGATGCTCCATATCCATAAGTCTAACTCCTCATGCATTACCCGCTTGATAGGTTTGTCTCACAGAGGCTGCCCCATCTCTGGAATAGACTTCCCATACATGTCAAGCAGAGTACCTTGCTGATGCTCTTCAAGCGCAACCTTGATGACTGGATGGGAAACCACAAATTTGTATCAGGGATTCCACCTTTGTCCATCATTGACAGGGGTGACAGGTGCTGACTGAGGTTTCTTTTTTGAGGATAAATTCATGGCTAGGCTTGTAAGAGCCCCAGGGCCATTAGCCTAGTAACCTCCTATGATCCTATGATTCTGTGATCCTCACTGTGGTGAGATCTGAGTTGGTATATGTAATTTGCAGGAGGTGTCGAGGGTCCAGCCTCCCACATGGTGGGTGCAGGGAGGCTTGCCCTCTGTAAAAACATAAAGAAGATTTTTTTTTTTGATGTTCGAGTTTTCAGAAACTTGATCATATGGTCTTTTCAACATTTTTTTCAAGTTTCTGAAAAGTCAATCATCTGACATAGACCCCTTCTGCCTCATAGCCAGGGCCATAGAATATTGTACATGTCTACATCTGCCAGAATCATTCCCAGTTGGTGATTCTTCATCTGTCATCTCTTCTGCATCTGCTGGCCATGCTGGCCATACCTGTTGTGCTGGGAATTGCAGTCCTTGTTCTCGGTACCCCAATTTGTAACTGTTTTCTAACAATTATATTATGTAACATGGCACAGACTGTGAGTATTTTGGCCAAAGTAGCTTGATCACACTGTAGAATGCCTACAGACACATCTGTACATTAGATACATGACTTAAGCAAGCTAAAAAATGTGTTCCAAACTATTTTGGGGTTGGGAGTGTGCGTCTTTGTAACCTTACCTGTGGGGTTTGTGTGGGTTTCTCATGGGTGTCATGAGCCAAGGTTCCAGTGTATAATCTACATCTTCTACTAGATGATCTTGTGGAAAGTCACCCCTAGAAAACCTTAGATACAGGTCACTGGTGTACCATATGTGGGAGTCATGGAAACCACCAGGGTTACCTGCGCACACATTATAGATTATCCCCTAGGATTATAGACCTCCTGACAGCTGACTGAGAGACAGACTTTTCTGTTGGTATACTTCCTTCCCTGTTCAGTAGGTGGGGCTTTTATTTCTATGTGTTGTCCGTCTACGGCCACCAAAAAACAGGGAAATGTGATATGACATAGAAATGTTGAATGTCGGTAGCTGTCTTTTATGAGCACATAGAAACCAAATATGGTCCCTTACATGCTGCAGTACTGCAGTGAGAAATTTGTTGTAATATTCTTGTGGTTGAGGCCTGTGATACTATTAATATGCCCCCTGTTTTCCCTGAAACTTGCCTTTAACTAGTATACATAATGCTACATATACCTGGGTTTCCACTGGGTTGCGTTCTCCATGATTTCCCTACGACCTCAATCCAACTTTGACTATTTACTCTAAGGCATCCCTCTCCACCCTGTAACACTATATTATTTCTGTATCATAAAGTCCATGATAGGTCAAATGTAGTTTGAATAGTCATCTCCTTCTTGGCTGAGGTCTGGCAGCAGAAGCAGCAGCAGCTTCTGTTAAAGCCTTTTGCACATACAGATTAATGATAGCAGCAGCAAACCCTATTTTTTTTCTAAGTGTCTTTCAGTTTGTATTCCAAAGCTGATTGGAAGTTAGGCCAAAAGGGATCACAGCATATAGACATGGGTTTTATATATTCCTGAATTGCTCTGCTGTGCTGATTTGCTTAATTAGTATGTAGTTCACCTATTTATACCTTCATTAGCTTATTCTGCCACCTACCCTTGTTTTGCAGCCAGGTGAGATATGCAGAGTTATTTAATGAATACCAAGCAGCATGCTCATGGCTGCGCATCGCTCACACAAGCTTAGGGCAAAGTGTAGGCATGCGTGAAGGCATTTGTGAATCCTGGCTACTATTTGCAATAAATAATTTGAAGAACAACTTTTATAATATTAACAGTGTGATATTTAGTTGAAAAGGCAACAATAACAATACAAATATTCTTTTAGCAAATACACTTTGAGACTATAGCTCTATCACTGCAAAGGCAGATTATAGGCTTTAGGAAGAAGACCATTGCTGCCGTGAAGTTGTTTTTATCCCTTTTTGTTATAGCAGAAGCAAGTTTATTCTTTCAACAAGCATTCTTTTAATTTTATTTAAAATGCATATATGGTACTTTTTAGCTGACTTCTGCTAGGAGCTGGTTCCATGTTGCTAGTGCCAGCTTTGAAAATGCCGATTCACCTATTTCTGTTTTGAATTTTGGTCTGATAAGGGTAACGTTTTCTTGTGTGCATTACTTAGTTTGTAGTTTTTGTCTGATGTGTAGTTTTGTTCTTCACATAATAATGTATTCTTACTGTCTGTAAATAGTCATCCAGACTTTGTATGTACACTCTACTGTTAAACTGAATAAAAAAAGTCATAATCATTATAGGACTGAAACAAAATGTCTGCATCTTTTTTAAATAATATCCTTCTTGTCACTAACCTGCCCAAAGAGACTAAATATGAATTTACACAGTTAACATATAAGTAAATAACATAGCATAGGTATTTTTCAAATATTTAAGTATATTTCTCACTTTCCGAAGCATTTTGTTTTTTAAATAATTTAATTTCTCATTTTAATCTTCATTTAATGTTGTAAGTAGTATTGCAAAGAATTTAAGATTATAGGGCTTGTTTGTTTTTTTGTGTGTGTTTTAAGTTTCACTCTTCATTCAGTTATCTCCCGTGAAATGATATTATGGCAGGTATTGGTTACTGATTTTCATGCAACTGCAAGGCATTATGGGCAAACAAAATAACATTTCCCCCTTAAAGGAGCAGCTACTAACTTAAACTGTGCTTTCACTATTATATCCTCACATGTTAATTTTCAAAGTGAAGTGTTCCACCTACAAAAACTAGTTGCCACATTCTCACCTAATTAGTTGAGAATGTGTCTGTCTTGGAAGTAAGAAACAAATACTGATGCATTTATTATGAAAATGCAGTAGTCTATACATTAATGTTGGTGATGAATCATTGTGCGTTCAGTCTTTCCTCATATCATAGCAGGGATTTTCAGGTCTTATCAACAATTAACAAGCAAATGCAACACACTATGAAAAACTGTATAATTTGAGGTTTTATATGATAAGGAGGTTATATCCAACTCCAATGGTTTATTCCTGGCATTTGCTTCAGAAAGTAGTCAACTCACTTTAATGGGGAGGTCCATAACTTTTTTACACATACAATAAATTATGCAAGTGATTACCTGTCGCCCTTATCAAATATGCCTCCCTATCAAAGAAACAGCATCCACTGTCTCTATAATCTACTGTCTTTCCTATAAAACTTTATACAAAATCAGTTCAATACCTGCATTATGTAAATTAAAACGTCTATCTTATCTTCAACTTTAGCTCTAGAGGATTATGACAATTGGAATGACATTCTGACCCCATGTTCAAAAAAAATGAGAAAAAAGGTATTGTGGATGGGTGGATAGATGATTGGACCTAGAAAATTATCATTATGTTTGCAAAGTAAATTTAACTTATATCTCCATCTCTGTCTTATTAGCTTTCTTTATATTTCACATCTCCTTTTTATCAACTTTCTTTAACTTTTATTTTTCCTTTTTTATTTTCTCTACTTTATACATCTTGCTCATATTTCTATTTGTTTTCCAACATGTAATATCTTTCTTGTTAGCATTTAATAATCACATAACATCTTTAAGTATTTAGTTTCCTTAAACTACATAATGCTTCATTTATGTTAGAAAGTCTGATCATATGATTGCAGTGACTGTTTTCAGTAATTTTATGAACTAACAGGGTCATTTACTTTAATATTGCACTGGTTCCCCATAACCAAGTATTTCATTATTTCTTTAATTCCAGATCAAAAGCAGAATTAGCTTTAAGTTGACTCATTAGCTGTGGTGGGTATTTGTGGGTTGTGGAGTTCATGATGATCTAACATAGGATCATAGGAGGTTACTAGGCTAATGGCCCTGGGGCCCTTACAAGCCTAGCCAAGAGTTTATCCCCAAAAAAGAAACCTCAGTCACCACATCATAAAACTGTTTCAAATTTTAAATAAAGCAAGCAGTCCTTGCCAACCAGTGCAAACCCTCACCATTGTAATGGCAGTGAATTAAGAGAATTAACAAACCAAAAATGATTTGTCTAACGCTACAAAGACAACCACATTAATATTATACAGCTCAAATGAATATTCAGCTCCTCTAAAGGGGGAACTAAACTAAAATTGATCTAGCATAAAGTGAGGTACAATAACAAACTTAAAATTCACAAATAACTCTGAGATGACATATATACATGAACATTACAAACGATCTAAATACTTCTAATGTTTTTAAATATACTAACTTTATATTCAAGGACAATGATAATATGAAGCTTGCATACCTTTATTTATTTATTTATGTATTTATTTATTTATGGATGTTACTTTCTGGAAAACATGTATGTTAGTAAAGGGGTATGTTATCTGTTTTAGTAAATATATTACTCTGTAATGAAACTTGTTTTACTGATAGTTACCCAGTTTCAGTTTTTTATTTGCTAAGTATTTTTTTGAAGTTGAAGTTTGATAAACAGCTCTAAGGTCACGTTGCTTATGGTTTTGATTTTTTTCAGTGTTACAACAGTTTCCATATGTCTCTTTCAGGCTGTCTCTTTAATGTGGAATAGCACTTTTTCATATCATCATTATTATTAGAAACACTTTTTGGCATTTACTTCTTGAAGTCAAACCCAATGTCAAGGGACTTGTGCTGATCAAGTTTGCAGATGGATACAAATTAAGTACAGTCATAGAATCCCCCAAAGATGCAAATACCCACCATGATCTGACACAGACTAATAACTGGTGCCAGAGCCATGGTCTAAAACTGAGTGAAAAGAAATGCATTTGTGAAGACAGCTACCCCTGGAAACAACCACTTTGATAATACAGCCCTAAGAGAAGACTCAATAGACAGCAATTTGAGAATACATGTAGACGGTGATCTGGCCTTTGACCATCATGTGCTTATGGCAGTAAATAAATCATTTTTTGTTGCTCAGCTTATAAGCACTGATATAGCACCTAGGTCCAAGGATGTCATTATTCCTCCATATTCAGCCCTCATCAGACCAATCATTAAGAACAATGCCTCCTTTGGTATGCACCTGACCAGACATATGCAACAACTGGGGCATCCACAGTGGTTCCTCACATAAAATATACAGGCTGTAAATATATGTCCTACATTAACCACCTCAAAGCCCTATCCCTGTATTCAGTCTCCTACAGACTGCTGAGAGGCAGTCTATGCCTGGCTAACAAAAGATCCCCTGATCCTGAACTGATGGACGTATTGCACATCCACAAAATAAATAGCATTAGAGTTACCCAATCTAGTGACCCAAAACTCGTCTGCAACATAAAAAGGACATACTGGAGGAGCAAATATTTATCTCAGACAATGCCCCTTCTCTGTAACATGCTTCTTATCCATGTGAAGCAGATTTCATCCCTAACCAAAGTCAAGCATAATTTGAACCAGTGCAAGGGAATCAGAAATTTACCACTGGACTGGGATCTATGTCTTACCAGACAGAAGCAGCCTGTAAATACATAGCTACCCATGCTTAGGTCTACATATACCCCTTAAAATAACCTTGGGTATCATAACTTGCCAAAATACATATGGGATGTATGACTATGCTTAAAAACATCCCCTAGGATCGCTAGCCTATTAATCATCTAGGAACCTGTGGTACATCAGTCATAGGTTCCATAGAGCCAGACAGATGGATTTAGAATTATGTCTGCTGAATAACAGGGCTAGTAAAGATGATGTCTCTACCATTGGAAAGGTTTATGTACAGTTTACAAACAGACTCACTTATTTAACATCCTTTGCTTAGTGCACAATAGATAGCTATGAATGAGGCTTTGAGCAGCTGCTCAGTGCATGCCACTTGTAAATTGCATGCTGAGAAAGTACAATGGGTTCTTATACACCATGGAGGCCATGAGGTTTGAAACACTTGTAGGCAGTGAACCCAGAAATAGTACAGGTACTCAAAGTTGGGCATAGAGCATGTGCAGGCTGTTTGTTCATATTTAGTACAGAGGTCAAGCAACTAGGCACATAGCAAAAGGCATCTATGGTGTCCAAAATGGACAAGCAGTGGCATCATATAAAGACAGGGGAACCAGCACATGAGCACATAGCAGGACAGGTATAGGTCATCCCGCATAGATAAACATTGTGCCTACAGATATAAAAGGACATCCATGCCCCTGCACTGATGTGCTGTATACCCATAAGTAAAGGATGGCATAAGTGCCATGGCAGATGAAAAGGGAGATATATGGCATTCAGCATGTGCCCCCTGTGGATAAACACACTCCTCTTGTGAAATAAGGAGCCCAGCAGTGGTAGATTGTTCACTCATTTACACTGATGTTTTGTCACTACAGATGAGTTGACACTGCATGCATGTGAATGATGTGGGTAGCTAATGGATTGGACATTTAACAACCAATCTTCACAATGTACTGCTCTGTATTCCCACAGTGGTGTTGTGAATAACTTAGTGCCATTTGTAATGTGTATTAGTGATAGTGATATAGTATGCAGTGACAATGTGGACTTTTCCTAAACCCACATATCTGTGCATTTTGCAGGCACACACACACACACACACACACACACACACACACACACACACACACACACACACACACACACACACACACACATATACATGCATGCAGGCGCACCCGCATCAGGCTTGCTGCAGACAGAGATGGTTCACGTGGTTCTTGATGGTCAGAAGTCCAGTTTAATAAAATGTGCAAGATATGTAGCTCCTGAATATTACAGAGTACTGACCAGCATTTCAATGTTTTCCGTGGGTGACATCACTCACCAATGAGTACCAAATCCCTATTACCCTTACCTGATGATGTATAGTACATGATCTCCTTCTGGTGCAGCTATGCAGTAGCAGTGACAGGTACAGGTGTAGTGTCAGTGTGCACTGGGTACACTGACTTTGGGTGTTCATTTTTACGCATTAATGCTCCTATACACTTATATTAGAAGTTTGTATGCCAGTGTATATGACTGTGATGTAATAGATAGATATTTCTGTGTTTTAGTGTGCCTTGAGAGGTGCTGCATGAACATTTATGGCATTACTGTTACATGGCCACCACTACTATGTATATTAGGCTCACAGAAAATGTCTTCTGTCCTGTTAATAGCCCTTGTTTCTGAATTGCATCTAACCCTCCTTTGATGGCTATGAAGTCTATTCTGTTTGTCTCTGAATGGTGAGACCACAATTATACATACTCCTTTATCCATTTGCATATTGTTTGCTTATAGATAGATGGTTCAGTGTCTTGCAGTGTAACTGTTCTTCAATTATCTTGCCTAGGAATCATATTTACAATTTCACATTGTTTTCTTCTGTATACTAACCTATGTAGTTCATGTCATATTTATGAATCTCAACTTATATACATATCAGTAAACTTGTGATCATATAATGTGAATTTACTGTAACTGCATATGCATAAAAAAAGCTTTTTTCTGTCTGAAGAAATATAATTTTAATAATTTGTTTTCTTTTCTTTTTGTAAAAACAGAAGAAAGAGCAACTGAAAAACTTACAAATGAAAAAAATATTAATGTCTTCTAAGAATCAGATCAGACCATCTTGAAATAACATTTAAGCCCAGCTCGAACCAAGGTGTTATTTATTTTAATCCTACACTGTAGGTATTTATTTAATTGTTTTTTTATCTATCTATCTATCTATCTATCTATCTATCTATCTATCTATCTATCTATCTATCTATCTATCTATCTATCTATCTATCTATCTATCTATCTATCTATCTATCTATCTATCTATCTATCTATCTGTCTGTCTGTCTATCTATCTATCTATCTATCTATCTATCTATCTATCTATCTATCTATCTCTCTATCTATCTATCTATCTATCTATCTATCTATCTATCTATCTATCCCTATTTATATTTATCTTCAGTTGTAATACATCCAGCAAATGTTTTACATAAGAAGCATTCATACATTAGAAGACCAAATGCAAAGAAACAATTTACATTTGGATATTAAATATGTTACAAAATATCTTGCTTCTTCGATGGTTAGGAAAATTAGTAACTAGCAAACATTTATGAAGTTAATTTCAGATTGTATTGAATATTTTTCCTAGATCTAAGAGAACATCTATTTCATAATATTGCTGTCCTCCAGCATTTAATCTATATACCAGGTCTGAGTTGGTACAAAATGCTTGGTATAAATCAGACACATAGATTTCCATTCCAGTTATGTAAAGTACACTTTAAGATATTATAATTCAAATAGTCTGACTTCTTGCACACAAACATTGTAATGCAGAAAATGTTTCCGATATTAAATAATTCATAAATGAAGATAATTTCATTCATTCTCCATCAATGAATACTTTTGTGACAGAATATTAAGACTAGGTGCATTTAAAGTAAATTACACAATTTTCATTTTTATTTCTTTATAATGGAGAACATATCATAGGCCTTACAACATCTCAAAGTTAACATGCTTACTTAATTTGTGAACTGAATGTCCCCATGGAGGGCTGCAAAATATACTGCACCACAGATCTGTCTTTATTTACATTCAGCAAATCCTGCTGGCTTTCTGCTAAATGATTTATCTGCCCTTAAAATTAATGTGATCAAATTGTTCATGTCTAGTGTTATATCTCTGCCAGGAATTAATATTTTATAATTCACCAAAGACTTGCAGTTCAGTTTGTGTAATGGAAATAGGGAATAATGCACTAAGCACTACTTATGGTTACTCTTATAATGCTATGAGAAGCATATTAAAGTGCAACAAGATATCAGTGATGGTTGATTACAAATTCTAGCAAAGTCATCTTACATCAGTATTACAGCTCTAAACTGCATTATTAAGTCTGTTTTGTCTGAGAGAGAGGGAGAGAGAGTCAAGTAAGTCAAGTCAAGTAAAACGTTATTGTCATTCAGACCATAGAGCACATGCACAGCTGAATGAAATTATGTTTCTCAAAGCTCATGTGCAAGTAGCTTACAGTTAAAAAATAACATGACAGCAATACGAACAACAGCTACAACAGCATCAGTAGCAGCAACAGCAGAGTCCAAGGGATCAAGGTACAAATAACCGTTCCTAACCGTTCTTTGCCAGACCCAGCGTTGACATCCAGTGACTGCATCCATCCCACCATCCACACCATCCATACCATTGCCAGCTTCATCCCAAACACCAACAAAAAGTTCCAGAGTCCTGTCCGTTCACCTTGGACCACTCCAATCATGTTCACTGGCACACTACTACCCCATGCTCAATCACAGAGACAGAAAGCAGAGACAGTGAGTAAGAGAGTACATTAAGCAATACTCTGCTGCAGTACACAATGAAATCTAATTCAAGGCTTAGTTTATAGCTTATTTTTTTGTTTAATAACTACCATAATCCAAGCTACCATACAAACATCAAATGACTTTGTAAGTAGATTTTAAATACTCAAGATGACCTAAATGTATTCTTTCTAATCCAGTCTAATGATACATTATGACTAAAAACAACTGAACCTGAATCACATGTCCTTTTCCACAGGTTCCTGTGCTTGCAATACCAACAGTATGATAGTGTTTGTTTACATTCATACAGCAGTCATGCCATGATTTGCATCTAACTCTCCTGGATGTAAATGTGCCTTTATATGGCATTGTATATATTTAACATATATGTATTAGAATAAAATAGTGACATTTTCAAGTATGCCAAAATGTGCCTATGTCATTTTTGAACTGAATATGCTTTTCTGTTTGTTTTGTCACTGAGTTTCTTTTGTACTGTAGAAGTCAATTATGAATGAAAATTTATAAACTTCCTATGAAATATTTATTTTAGGTTTTGCAGCAAACATATATTTCTTGTATATGGGTATGTAGTCCAACTGGGACACAAGCAACACAAGCCAAGAAAATGGAAATCAGTACATTTTCAGGAGAGAGAGAGAGAGTACATTTAACTGCATAACACTTCCCTGTTTACCAAAAAAATCAATTTGGAGGTTGCTGAAATACAGATAAAACAATTTTCTCGTCTCTGGCAACATATTTCAAAACAGCTTCTAAGAAACCACTGCTTTCAATGGGAATTCAGTAGAGTAATTTTACCAATTTCAGCAACAGAAGAAGTGTCCATGATAAAATGAATGATAACCATGTTATTCAATGTACTTACTGTCTTCCTCTACCAAGACATCAATAATCAGTGTAATGGAGAGAGAGAAAGAGGACAAATACATGTGTGCATGTAAGGCACCGTGGATTCACTGAAGGGTCATAGCAGTTTTCCACACCATCTAGCACAGTGCCAGTACAAAGCACACAGAAGAAAGTGAAGCTTAATATCACTAGCAAAGAGTTCAGTACCTTCTCAGGCTGAAACACAGATTAAATATGTATTTATCCAAAGAGTAAACAAAGCCTTCTAATCTCATATCACCTGTCTTGTTATGTGTCAAGAGCTGCAGTCTGAAAACAAAAAGTTAGACATAAAACTGTGAGAAATGACCAATATCTGCCCATGTGTGCATGTGAATGCAGATGTGTATGAGTGTGAGTGTGTGCTGTTTATAACTATCTATCTATATAAATAAACGGGAGCACAACTTTCCATCAAAAATGGAAGGTCATCAACTTCTGGTAGAATAGGCTCAGATGAAATATTTCAGCTTTTCCAGTTCAAGATTGCAGTACAGTGGGGATCAGGGAATATGACCTTTCCCCACTCTAGCACAATCTCAGACTTAGTATATATAATTAGGTGGGTGATATAGGGTGTCTTGCCCCCTCACAAAAAGGTTGTGTTTTTATTTGTTTTTATTTATTTATTTTTTTAGTTTTCAACAATTAGGTTTGATTATCGTAGGATCAACTAATTGCCATTTCAATGGAAGGTTATGCTTTTGTACACACACACACACATATATATATATATATATATATATATATATATATATATATATATATATACACACACACACACACACACACACACACACACACACACACACACACACACATACACACACATATATCAATGGTTTACTATCATATGTCCGAGTGTAAATTAGTCAGAAGATGATATGGCAGATGCGTTTGCACAGAGCACAGAAGACCAAACAATAAAATTGTCGAATGGTGTTTTTTGTGGACATCGAATCGACATTTTTGAACAGCCATAGTTAAAACAGGAAAGTCCGTGTAGTACGTCTTTAAATCTGCTCAACATTCTACAACAGTCTTTTGCAGGGGGGCAAGCACCTCCTGCACCCCCACACCCCCCTACTTATATATATACAAACTCAGAGATTGCACTACACTGAGGAAAGGGTACATTTCCTTATCCCCACTATACTGGGATCTGCACTACATTGTCAAACTATGCTATAGTGAATGTTCACTATTGTAAGGTTTGACAATGCAGCAATCGCAATTCCGGTTCTGCTACCTGAGTTTCGCACATTGGTTGATCACACAATGTGATAGTAAACCTATATTGATAATGTGTGTGTATGTAAATATGTGTGCATATATATATATATATATATATATATATATATATATATATATATATATGTATATATATGTGTGTGTGTATATATATATATATATATATATATATATATATATATATATATATATATATATACATATACACAAAATGTTAATTATATACAAATGTATAGCTGAAACATTTCCAGCCAAGTTAGCTGAGTAGTTAGAGTCATGGCTTCATATGCAGAAGGTACGTGGTTCAAAGACAGGCCATTCAGCTTTTATATGGGAAAGCTTTTTTATATTATTTTGTTATTTATTTATTAATGTAGTAATTAATATTTGTTAATAAGGTTAGTGCAGGTGGTCCAGAATCTCAGTGTCAGTGGAGTTATGCGGTAGAAATCCCCATTTAAACACAAGTGTCCGATACAGTACAGTCACACCCCATGTAACATAATGAAAGCACATAGGGGGAGGTCATGTAAAGTAAAATACATACCCTTAAAAATAATGTATCAATAATGATTGATTAATATCCAATTCTATTTTTTAAAGGGAAATGTTGTTTGCCCTTAGCTCAGTTCTGGTAAGCACTGTTAAGCCGAGTTAAGCAATGCTTAAAAAGGACCTGTCTGAGCAATACTTAGCAATGCTTAGCTCTGCTTACCTAGTTTAAGCATTGCTAAGAAGTCCCATTCTAAGCAGTATTCAGCCCAGCTAAGTGGGTTTGCACACCGCTAAGCACTGCTCAACATTTGCCACTTTAAGCACTGCTCAACCTGGCTTAGTGGGTTTATGCACTGCTGAGCTGTGCTTAGCATTTTTGAAAATGGTCCAGTGATGGCAAAGGGTGGGAATATGGCCTTATTTAAACTACACAGGTAGGAATACAGCCATAACCTGTTGGAGTTTTATCCCTGTAGGAGCTGTGGCTGGAGTTGGAGAGGAAGCATGCTTTCAGACGCAGCACTGGGGCATTTTGGAGTCCAGGGTCATGGTCACGCTCCTTGTGCAACACCATGATGACAGATTGCTACATGACCAGTACTAGGGCTAACAATACAAGTCTAAGGCCTGGGACCATCTGCACATGACCTCACCAGTGCCACTGGAATCCCCTGAACTGGTGAGCAGGTGCATCATCATTATGATGACCTGAAGCAGAGAAAGGGGGTGCTCATGGCCCAATGGATCCAAGATGCTTGGGATGGGAATGCCCCAGTAGTTTGTAAGTATAGGAACCATAGCTTTACCAAATTTTAGCATGAATATGTGATAGACAGGTATGCATTTTTTTCCCCTACAGCTGCAGAGGAGAGGACTTGCAATATGGAGGCTCACACAGCCCACCCGGTGAGGCTGCACCACCAGTCTGGTGAGTAAAGATCTATCCTGCAGTATATAGTGGAACAAATAAGAACGAGTACATTGTTTACTGCCTTTAGATATAGTATGTTCTGAGTTTACTGAATATATTATTTGTCAGATCAGCACTGATATAAGTGACTAATGCCAGGTACTGTGTAATACAGATAAAAGTAGCAAACAAGCTAATATTGATGAAAGGAAGCCAGTACTAAACTTATTCTGTGTAGGAATGAACCTGGTAATGAACTATACTGTGAGTGCTACTGTAAAGGTAATAAATGACATTCATTCATCATCTACAGGATATGCAGTAGTACTGAATGCAGAATCTTGACTGTAATAAACCACTGTGTCATGTTACCCAAAATAAAAAGTATTACCACAAACTGTTGCATTTAATCTAATATACAAGTGTACATGTGCTTCACAGCAAATATGGCTATGACAACATGCATTAATTGAGGTTTGTCTGATAACCAACTGTTATGCAAAACTCTAGATTGTGGAGCTATAAAACAAGATAAAATGACATTTGAAATATGTTCTGCACTAAGATCTGAACCTTGAATAGTAATGTGTATTGTATTATAGTGTGTTTCCTGCAGCATTGTCTTGTGTTAACTTTTGCATTTCAGATCTCTGTAGTCCTGAATATGGGTATGCTGATGCAGGCACGTATGAGAATGTAATAGGTGGAGACTACAAATAAATGATGTGCAAATGTTTATGGATTGTTATTCAACCCAGCACCCTGCTATGGTCTGTACAGATCACACATAGTCACATCTATTATGGGCTAAATGTGTATACCTGCTTTCAAAATTTTAATACACAGTACACTATTTGTCATGCATGAATCTCAGGCATGTATGTTCAGCTGTCACTACAGTCTTCTACACTCCACTTAGATTACAAGATCAGACTGTGTAACTAAGTGAGTATTACACACAAATCAGTCAAGTAACTGAAAGCAGTTCCCCAGTAGCTCAGTGTGATAAGAAATAGATACGCTGTTCATTTTTGCACACACAGACCACAGTTTGAATCCAGGGACTGGTACTAAGATGTGTTTATCGTTACACACAAGTAATCCTCACTATTTGTAGAAGCATTCAGGTAGTGTTAACAGATATTTTCTCCACAGGGCTGACAGGTAAAGAAATGTTTGCATTGGCTGTATGAAGGTTATGGTAATAAACTGTGTACAAATGTTCCAATGCCCAGCCCCATGCCTACAAATGACAGCAGGATAGCTATATACACTATGCACTCTTCCCGATACGTATTTCAGGTGTCACACTGTCACAGCTAGTGATCACTGTTGCCAATATCCTTTCACACAGATAAAATTTCAGTAGAAGTATGCCATTAGCACACTCACACATCAGTGCAGGGTACACCTTGTTAGTCATATATGTAACCATTACATGTACGAGTCCCCTCTACTCACGTACCTAGAGTTGTCACAGCTTGCCCCATAGCATTCCAGGTCAACAGATTAACAGGTCTGTATGCCCTACAGTAGCTATACATCTCAGGTAGATGTAAAGTGAGGGCAGACCTGTAAAGTATTTAGCAGTACTGTTGTGAAAAATATAAGCCTATACAGTTAGTAATGGATTGTTTTTCTTTCCACCCACCCTTTATCTGCATCAATAATTATTATTTATATACTACGGGGTATGTTGTTCTCAAAATCTAATGTTGGGACTTGTGTTCTATTATTGTTAATATATTTCAGTGGTTGGATACTAACATGCCTTGTTTAAATTCCACTGTTGTTGGCCTGTTGTCATAATTGTTACTGGCATGCTGTTAACAATATTTATTGTTATTCCATTTATGCATGTGTTCTGTTTACTATGCGATTTTTTCAATTCTATTGTTCTGTGTTAATTGGAGCACCCATGCATGCTGTTATAACTAATGTTCAAATGTTCTGTTCATGACTAACCAATATATTTTGTCAAACATCAACACCATAGCATATTTATTGGAAGGCAGATCCCAGCAGATCTGCCTGTCCCACCTCATCAGGCCACTGCACCAGGCCCCATCACATATGGGACCCAACCTCGGGTTGTCTCCTCCGCTGGTCCTGCACCACCCTTGGATGGAACCTCCTCAGGGGACGGGGCCCATCCCCCCCTTTGATGTGGGTGTGGAGAGGAGCCTGTCACCCGACACCAGTTCTGAGGTATGGTGTACAGGGTTATCCAGTGGGATTCAGATGACCGCCTGCACCAGATTCAGGATAGAGTGGTACACCTCAAGCGGCAGGCTGGTCCCAGCATCCAGCCCCCAGCACAGCCAGCTTCGGGGTCATGAAGGGGCAGTGGTATCTGTCCATGGGTGCAGACCTCAGTCCCACTGTTTCCATCTGGAGGCACATGGCCCTCTGATTCTCAACCACCCTCCCCATCCAAAGTGTTTACCCCCCCATGTGTCATACACTGCCCCTGTCTGCCGTCTTGTCTGTCTGCAAATGCAACCTCTCCTACCCAAATTACCTCCCCAAATGTACCTACAACCCTTCCCCAACATTCCTCTCTCACCTTAAAAAAAGGGGGGGCATCTGTCCCCACAAAAAAATCTCATCCCATACATAGCTCTCCATTTTGCCCCCACATACACTGATGTTAATTAATTTACCCTTGAATTACTCAACAAATGTATGTCACCCACACTGCTTCCTGTGGGGTGTGAGGCTCTAAATTCCAAATTGTCCACATCATTCACAGCTGTTGCTGGCCAAGAAATGGAGAGCTATGGTCCTTTCCTACACCCGTCCTGCACATTCCTAGCTGCCTTTCATAAATTTTCCCCCCTGCTTGCCCCCATTTCACCACTTTCCAATCACCCCTTTTTCTTTTCTTTTTTTTTTTTTTGGAATTAGCGCAGGTGTAAGCAGAAGTAAGCTAAGGGAACCTAAGCATCTCCTGGCACCTTTTAGTGTCATGCAAAATAGCACAACTCACTTAAAACTGCTTCAAACTGCTTTAATCACTCTATCTCATTCAGCCGAGCAACAAAATAATCAGCCCTGTCAGGTCTTAAGTGCAGGACCCTGTACACTGGATTCACAGCAACATATCATTACACCAAATCAGCTGTGAGAATTGCTAATGCTTTTGTAAATATATCATGCATTATAGTCATTAAACATTAGGGAAAAATAGCCATCATTGCCAAGCCTCAAACCCAAAACCCTGTGCACTAGAGTCTAGCAGTACACCACTGCACCAATTCAGCTGTTGGAATTAGGAATGCTTTTTCAAAGATATCATGCATTGGAGTCATTTAACATTAGGGAAAAAATATCACAGCCAATTCTCAAATCCAGGACCTTATGCACTGGAATCAGTGCAACACACCACTAAGTCTAACCAGTCCTGCAGAATTAACAATGCTTTTGTAAAGATATCATGCATTGCAGTCATGTAACAGGAAAAAAAAGACAAACATGCAAATTATTGAACCCAGGACCTTCTGAACTAACATCACAGCAACACAGTGCTACACCAAAAACTCTGAGGAGTTACTGATACTTTTGTAAAGATATCAGGCACTACAGGGATGTGACTTTAAAAAAAAAACATCACTGCTAATGTTTGAACCCAGAACCCTCTGAACTAGAATCAGAGGAACACACCAGCAAGCCATCTGATTTCTGGAGTATAATGACAGTTTTTACAAACATATCCTAATTGCCAGTTGCACAGTACTCCTATATATATTGGCCCAAATCACACTGTACTTGGGCTTTTGACAGAGACACAGAACCAGTACACAGACAAATAAATGCTGCTGGATGTATGGGAGGCCTACAATATCAGGTAGACCTGACAACTGCACAGACTGTTGCTGAATATCCACAGTTGTGCCCCCTATTTATGTCAGGGTTGTCATAAAACCTACCATGTGTGCCCACATACTGGCAAGGCAGTGCAGACTGGAGCAACAAAACCATGACAGACAGCTCTGTTTCAATGTCATACCCATCACAGCACACATGTGCATGTAAATCCTGTGTTACACACTGTATGCAGGCACATATCTTACAAATACATATGCCAGATTAATGGCTCGGTAGCTCTATATGTAACATTTCTAGCATCTGTCACATCTAGGCACCCACAGTCCTGGCACACAGCCCAGTCTGTGACATGATAACTACATATATGTCAATACAACATAGGAATAATTGAGCCTGCAGTGTCATGTGAAACTGGTTGCTCCCACTGCAGTCACTGCCACCCACAGTAGCACTTTAAAGGCCTGCAGGGTGGGGCATATCTCACAGTTATGAATATGTTGTAGTAAATGTTTCCTACCACTCTCTGGATGGCACTGTTATGTAACATATGCCCCACAGGCACAAGCCCCACCTGGACTGTTGTGGGTACCCTCAACCAGGCCATGCTGTGACACAACAGCTGACATTGTACCCTCACTGACAATAGCAGCTTGCTCTTTCACAATGCCTTCACAATCCCTAGTCTGACTCCTGGCCAGAATGCATCAGCTTTGGCCTGCTACATATGCAGTAGTATGTGCAGCTACCTGCTACAGACCTGATCTTGCTCCAAAACACCTAGAGGAGGGCATCTACACAACAGCCAAACATAAAGGGTTGGGGGGGATGTTGAAGTTTTAAGGAACATGTGTCTCAGTCTCCCCCTACAAACATACACAGCTGATAGACCAGCATCAACTGTAGCAACATGCACAGCCAGATAAAAAAGGATGTATCACACTCACATCTGCCTATCTCCTCACTCACTCCAACACACATTTACACAGTACACTGCTACAGAATATGAAAGCCTGTTAACAAGGGCCAGATATAGCATGAAAAACTGTGGATATAATACATCCATCTAAACAGTGGACATCATTTCCACCTACACCCTGTGAAGCTGTAGCTCCCACACCTCAATAATGTCCTCCCCACAGGCCAAGAAAAGGGCCAAGGCCCACATGAAGGCCTTAATTATAGCACTGTGTTGCATGCCATTGGCTAATGGAAAGGCAACCCAGCTGCTCTGGATGCAATTAGCAAATGGGAGCAACAGACTGGTGCATAGGCCATCACCTGTTCATGAGCATTACCTACAAAAGGTAAGCTGCTGCCTATGATAAACAGGTCTGACAACTTCTTCATGAAGGCAGACTGTGATTTTTTTTTTACTACACTACCAGTAGATGTTTTTCGACAAAGAACTACAGCACTATATCAGGTATGTCATACAATTGGTGAAGTGTTAAGGAACATGTGTCTCAGTCTCCCCCTACAAACATACACAGCTGATAGGCCAGCATCAACTGTAGCAACATGCACAGCCAGATAAAAAAGGATGTATCACACTCACATCTGCCTATCTCCTCACTCACTCCAACACACATTTACAAAGTACACTGCTACAGAATATGAAAGCCTGTTAACAAGGGCCAGATATAGCATGAAAAACTGTGGATATAACACATCCATCTAAACAGTGGACAGCATTTCCACCTACACCCTGTGAAGCTGTAGCTCCCACACTTCAATAATGTCCTCCCCACAGGCCAGGAAAAGAGCCAAGGCCCACATGAAGACCTTAATTATAGCACTGTGTTGCATGCCATTGGCTAATGGAAAGGCAACCCAGCTGTTCTGGATGCAATTAGCAAATGGGAGCAACAGACCGGTGCATAGGCCATCACCTGTTCATGAGCATTACCTACAAAAGGTAAGCTGCTGCCTATGGTAAACAGGTCTGACAACTTCTTCATGAAGGCAGTCTGTGATTTTTTTTACTACACCACCAGTAGATGTTTTTCGACAAAGAACTACAGCACTATACCAGGTATGTCATACAGTTAAGCATGTAATGGAATGCAGATGGGGGGATGGAGTCATGGGAAATAGGAATTTAAACAGTAGTGACACTGGCAGCACAGCTAACTGGTATTTTCTAAATAATCATATATCATTGGTGAAAATGAGTGTGACATGTACTTGGTGTACAAATCTAAGAGAATATATGTTATGTGGATATTAAACTACTGGTGTAGAAGTGTGTGTTAAACTGTATGTTATATACTAAGCTCATACCTCTCAGCTGTCCAGATTTTTGTAGATTGTGCATGTTTGCCTCATATCTTTAGTCATTTTCTGAGACATTTGTGTTTTTCCTGGCAAATCACTGGCAAATCATTAAAGACTGAAGTCATAAAATAACAGCACACATTTGAATGTCAGATGTCATATCCTTCAGGAAATTCATGTGAATGCAAAGTCTGTTATTCTATCAGATTTCTAAGTTTGTAAGAGCAATATTTAAAAAGTGTCACTATTTCTGGCCCTTTGTCACACCTTTATTTATGCTTTTGTCCACATATCTTGCTCTAAGAGGTTGAAGGTATGACTGAGCTTCAAGAATGTAACCACGGTATACCTTACTTGAGAAGAACAGAAATGTATACAAGTATTGCCTGTGCAAATGTATGTATTAATAGTAGAAAGTGGACGTCTTGAACATACAGAGATAACTTGCAAAACATCAAGAAAATAAGCTGTAGTTGTTTTACGAATGTTATCCCAGTTTCAGTTAAGAAAGCAGACATAAATGTCTATAGCTACAGGTTCTTGTATTGTCTTGAAACATAAATAATTACTATTTTGAAAATGTGGGACTGTTCAACTGTGTTATGAGACCTGTCTCAGAGAAAGACCGTTGCAGTTAATATTTGTATCTGATAACATCCACCCATCTGAATTTGCCTTGCTAATAGTAAGGAAGAAGGAAAAAGTGATTTAGTGTACATATATTGAAATATAGTAAAGATTACTTTTGATGGTTTCTGTATTTATTTGAGACTCATGCAATGTTGTCTAAAGTATTTCCTGTGATTCTGAGCTCTGTAGTTACTTTATTGATTGAGTGTTGTCTTGCTCCTTTATTACTTATTATTAAATATAGTTAAACTTTGAAATTGTGGCTGGTCTGTTTAGAGATAAGTAAGCTATTAGAGTACTTGCATATCTATTTGGTGACACCATATAGCCCACTGAATAGCCTTGCTCTTGGTCACACTAACCATTTGGATAATAGGCACATCACACATCAGGATTTGTCAGTCTTTGGTAAGAGCCTTACAGTAGCTGATAAAGAGCTGTATTGTGGCAGTCATAACTACCTTTTATTTCAGGCAGAAGGGGCCATAGCTAGTAAACCTGTGCCAGCCTTTCCCAGGAGTGTGTGTGTGCTTGATTTATAAATCAAATCCAAAGTGTGTGCGTGTCAGCTACTTGAGCAGGGACACAAAGTCCTGGCCAGACAGAGAGGATGATGGAGGTTTTGGATTGACTGCTCTGCTTAGATGTTAACCGTATTGCTGTGCCAGTGGGGAGTCTTATTGGGGATCTGGAGAGACAGGGAGAAACCAGGCCCAGACTGACTGTGATCTCTGTGTGCTCTGAAGTGTAAATGTACCTTACTGTATGTCTACTTGTCATCCTGCCATTGTATACATCCATCACTGGTGCTAGTGGTGAGGACTGAGGATCCTTGATTACTGGGCCAGTGCAAGGGTATCACACTGTCAGTACATACTGCTGGATACAGCTGGAAAATCACATCATGTACTGTCATTGAACCCCTCCCAGTCTGCCAATGTCATACAGGATTATTTCACAGATTGTCCAGGTCTCCCTGACCATTCCCGATGTAATCTATCTAGGTCACTGTGCACTCCACACCTGTATCTGATTGCCTGACACCTATGGCAAGCATACCTGGTGGGGACCTGCAGTAGTACAGCAAGTTATATGTAATAGTAGTGGGGGGATGCTAGCTCTGTCTCAGCAGCAGTGCATGCATACTGACCATACAATGTAAGGGAATGGATACATTAACAGTTATCCATGTAGCATTAGTGTGTCCCCAGGGGACTGGCATGTCACAGACACATTCCTCAAACTCTGCGGACAACCATAAATATCATTGTCCAACTGGTGTCCAGAAATACACATTTGTCTGGCTGGGGGGTCTACATCTGTCAGTCACATGTACCCATTCTGCAAACATCTGAGTACTGCAGATGTAAGACACCTATGAGGAGGTCACCCTACACCACATATGCACTGCTCTCTGTTATTGTGTACCTCAGATATTCTTGGAATGTCCACATGCACCTGTAGTAGCACTCACCTATTTGTTGGATGTAGGCTGGATGACATGGTACTGTAATAGTGCCCATAGGGGACACCCGGCAGTCGATGGCAGTGATGTGTGTGGACATATAACAGCACAGTCTATCACAGCAATCAGGCCATTTCTGGTAGTCTTGGCACCATCTCAGGTGAGTTCAGTTACTAATTAACTGCCTTCTTAAGTGGATATTTGTTGAACTAATTAAGTACCATGTGATCAGATGCTTAAGTATTTAAACTTTTCAGTCACACTACTTTTTATCTTGAGAAAGCCAGGTATTTGCCTGGTGAAAGCGCTTGATTTATTGACCTGTTTGTTGTTCAATAAAGCTGCACTTTGTGCTTTTTGGTTCGGTTCTTGATGTCTGTTGGTTATCTTTTACCATCTCAGGTTACTAAACTATGGGCCCTGAAAAGCCATATGCCTAGGGCACATGTTAGCCCATTAGTGTGTAAGGCAGCAACTGATGTTCCCATCCAACAGGGACACAGGTGGTATCCCAAGGGTGTATGTGCTGTTAATCATCCAACTGACCAGGTTACGCCTGCAAATATTTAAGTAGCTACCCTGCCTGATGTGGACAGGGTGCCCATTCCACCACAGGGTGCTTGTGTGCAACACACATGTGAGCTTTCAACAAGGCCAGTCCAGGTCACTCACCAGGTTGAGGGTGTGTGTGTGTGTGTGTGTGTGCGTGTGTGTGTGTGTGTGTGTGTGTGTGTGTGTGTGTGTGTGTGTGTGTGTGTGTGTATGTGTGTGTGTGTGTGTGTTTACACAGTGGAGCATGGCTTGCACTCATGCAGCAGTCCCAGCAATGTGAAGTCCATGACTGCCTTGCATGACACAGTGAGGTTACTCCTGAGGAGTATGTATGACACCGGGTAGAGGGTTAGCCTTATAGCCTATAGGTGTATGGAAGATGATTGATGGCCTGGTATTCCCTGCTGGGGAACAACTGTGATGTCCCAAGCTGATGCATATGCTGACTGATGTGAATGATGAATGGAGGATTATGCGAATTAATGGTCCTCATTGAGGGGAAAATGAAACATCAGGATCAGGAGGGCAATGCATGCTGTAATCCCACTATGTTGACAATGCCCACACACATACTGTGCTGATAGATGGCAGGGGTATGATGTGGGTGTTAGTGGTGGATAGTGCTAGCCCAAGTGGATGTTCAGGGTCTGTACATAATGGTGGCCAATGTATGTGGTCCTGTAATGTTTTCCCCTGTTCATGTCTTTCAGGTGGGATGTGCTGCAGATGGCACCTGGCCTTCTCAGAAGCTGAGACTGCGGCAGTTATTGATGCCCTCAGACTCCATCACAGGGTAGTATTGGGAAGGAGCCAGCAAAACCTGCAGGAAATCACTGCCCTGTGGGTGGAACTGGTAGTGACTGTCAACAATGTTGGCCACCAGGAGAGGAGGTACGAATAGGTCCGACACAGTGCCACAGACCTCATACACAATGCATGGCAAAGGGCTGCAGCTGTAGCCCAGGGACCATGCTGTCATAGCTGGAGGGCCTGCTATGCAAGAACCACTCACAGCCGCTAAGGAGTTCATTGCACACCTTGGCGCAGCCACTGCATCTGTTAGAAAAATATGTATTAACATATGTGTGCAATGCTTATTTTAAATAAGGGAAGATTAACACATTTTTATTCTATATGCAGCATTAGTTCTATTTGAAACTGAAAACATGCTTTTCTGAAATTGTGCTTTCTGACACTGCAAGATGCACTCTGACCTAGTTTGCTAGCACAGCAAAATACATGTTTATGCCTTGGAAATGTACTGGAAAGCAGGTGATTTTCTGCTAGGTCAGGAAATTAAATGGAGAATAATAATAATTTCTGTAGATCCATTCATTATGGACAATAAGCTCTGTTCGAAAAGTGCACAAGCTGCAAGATAGTTAGATACTATAAACAATGAACTGCTTCAGAAATCTGTACTTGCATTGTGCTTGAATTAGCCATAGTACCTAGACTTGTAACATCACATAGCAAGAAAGTTATAATTGACCGGTGGTCGTCAAGGCCATCCTGTTTACTGAAAAATCTTTTTTAAACTTTGAAGAGTTAGCTAGAAATGTGAGAAACATCTGTAAAGTAACAGAATTATGAACTAGTGATCTTCTACATCAGTCGTAGTGGGCAATGTCTTGAAAGAAAGGTATAAAAATTCTGACACTCCCTGATTTAGTCAGACAAACTCTCTAACTACATTTTTTCTCTCCTTGCACAAGAATAAAGATACCTGAACTGAACCTTATGCTTTTGGTCTTTTGAAGTATATTTCTTTAACATTTTTTGGTCCTTTGGAGCCGGAAACCCTCGTTTAGCCTGGGATCAGATGGGCCAGGTGGCATGAAACTGCACAGGGAAGATACCACATCTGATCTTCTTCATTGAAAGACCTCCGACTGAATTGTCATGCAAACGAGGCCAGCCACTTTTCTGATCTACGACTGAAGGTGGGTTTTGTTTGAACAGTGAGTGACCAATTGCTGAGGCTCAGGTAGGGTGAATCTACTTTTTTCTGTTTTAGATCAGAGACTTGATTGTATTTGTTCTGTGAGAATTTTGTTAAAATTCAGGGACAGAAATATTGCTATCTTGTCATATATCAGGGAAACAGAATAAGTAGGCAGGTAGTCTGAAGGGACTGTAAACACTTGGTGGTACCACATTAAAAATAAAAGGGTTACGTAACATTTAAAAAGTTAGAACAAAATGGGTAATACATGCACAAAAACTAAAAGACCCCAAACTCACCATTAACTGAAGACACAAAATATATGCAATCACAGCTCGCCGACAACATTAGATATTATACTAAATGGGTTAATAAATATGAATTTGATGGGAAACTAGAAAGATCCTCGCTTATCAAACTTATTAGACAGCTAAAAACTGATTCTAAAGGTCGGGTTAAAAAACAGCGTAAATTAGGATTTCCTCAGGCACACAGGTGGATTGAGGAAGCAAACCGAAGAGAACAAAAGAATAAAAATTCAAAAGCAATGTTTCTAGACAAAGAGGATAATAACTTAGTTATAGCATCGGCCCCTCTGCCCCCTCCAGTTCCATTTCTCTTACCAGTTCCCTTACCGGAATATGAAGCAAAAGAACAAACTGACCCACCTCCACGATATCCAGTTGTTCCTATAAAACCACTACCATTTGTTAGAAATCCTATCGAGACTAGGTCTCAAACACATAATTTAAAAGGGGATATTGAATTATACCAAATGAATGGAAATTCACGGGCTATGAGTGAAGAAGAGATATGCCCACTCATAGAAGTACCAAATCCTCAGGCAGGACAAGAAGGGCAGGACCCAACTCTCTTAGTATACAGACCGTGGATACCGGAAGACATCCGGAAAGCCACAGAGGAAATTCCCCATCCAAAAGTTAATTTTAGAAAGTTCTTAGAAGACTTACAGGGCATGAGATTAAGTTATCACTTAAACAGAGAGGAAGTAGAAAAAGTAGTCAGACAAATAGTAGGTCCAGATTGGCACATGATCAGTGGCAACTGGAATCCCCGTGATGCTGCACTTAGACCCCTCCCACATAGCAGCGCAGAACTAGATAACATAGTGAAAGGTCTGACAGACCAAATTTCTGAGAAATGGAAGCCTAGGGCAGACTGGACTTGCATTAATCAATGCATCCAACAAGAAGGTGAAACTGTTGATAGATATTTTGCCAGATTATTAGAATGTTTTAACAACCATTGTGGAATGCAGGTGCCTGAAGACCAGACACAAGATTCCCCATATGACCAGCAGTTAAAGAATGCATTTTTGAAAGGCAGTATTGCACCCATAAGTAGTTTCATTACTAAACATATGGTAGACCATCGTACAAGCAGATTACAATCACTGCTTGAATATGCTAGACATGCCGAAAGGCATTTTAACAACAAAAAGAAAAAGAAAGCCCAAGTATTTGCTGTGGAAGATGGAGAAGTTTATTTAGTACAGTCCGGACAAAAGGGCAAAAAGAATGCCCAGGGAAATAAACAATCTGATCAGCGATCAGAGGACTTTGAAGGGAGAAAGAAAAGAGGTGAGTGCTTCAAATGCAGGAAAAAAGGACACATGGCAAGGGATTGCAGGAAAAATAAGAAGGCAGCAGTGGAAGACAAAAATGATGAGGGTGAGGACTGACTATATGAAAGTCAGGAATCACTAGATAGGAATAATAGAGAAAGGACAAAAGAGAATGTGATAGAAGGAGCAGAGAATGTGATAATGGAGGAAGTGCAGGAAGCTGCCAATAGTGAAGAAAATGAAATATTAGACCTAGCCTTACTGAGCTTAGAGCTCTATCTAGCTGACACAAAACCAGAAGTGACACTCCTGGTAGAAGGGAGGGAAGTAAAATTTTTGTTCGATTCAGGGGCATCACAAACCCTGGTACATCCCTCCAAACTACCAGAAAATTCAGAATCACATGACTTTATACTAGTAAAAGCAGCTAATGGACAGCTGTATCGGGAGCCTCTCTCCCATAACATTACAATAACAGATCCTGTTTCAGGATTAACCCAGAAAAGCAAAATTGTTGTTTCTGCAAAATGCCCAGTGAACCTTTTGGGCAGAGATCTTATGCAACTATTAAGCATAGCAGTAGTTCCAACCATGCAGGGTATGGAAGCACAGCGACAAACTAATACTTTTGCAGTGCAAACGGAAGGTGAGACATTTTACTGGTACAGCCAGGACTTAGTTACGACTGACCCTGGAGCAGTAACTGAAGAGATAATGAATGTAGCTATCAATAAATTCCCCTCCCTTTGTACTGACATACAACACCTGTTGTACTGTACTCTGTATTATTGTAATACACCAGGACCTGACAAAGAATATGAACAAGAATTGTTTAGAAATCATGCAAACAGATTAGTACTGTGTAATTTGTACTGTGACATGAAAGGGAACAGTGTAGTTAGCTGTTCATTGCCCCAGGAATTCTTTTCACTTTACAAATCGAATCTAATACCACATGTTAGTTTAACTAAAGAGAAAGATTTAAAATGGGCAAACCTAGGAGAAAAAAATCACAAAATGGGAAAAACAGACAGAATCAGAACTGTCAGAACAGGGAATACAAAGACAGAAACTGAACTGGATAACACAAACACATCCAGCTGTACACTTGCAGTCCAGCAAAGACAGCTGAGAAGCCCTCTTATTAGAAGAGGAAGAAAAAGCTTTGTTAGACATACCAGAAACACTCTGGTCAACAGGAAAATCAGACATAGGACTTATTCGCACAGCAGGACCAGTTACTATCACACCAAAGTCAGCATTTAGACCACAAAAGAGACAGTACCCCTTGAGAAAAGATGCAGAGGCAGGTATTAAACCTATCATAGCAGCTTTACTTAAGAAGGGAATACTGGTGGAATCTCCTGATTCGCCATGTAACACACCCTTATTCCCAGTTAGAAAAGCAAACAGAGAATGGCGTATGGTCCAAGATTTACAAGCTGTAAATGACGCAGTAATACCAAGAGCACCTACGGTGCCAGATCCACATACCTTGTTGAATGATTTAAAACCTCAACAGAAGTATTTTTCTGTGGTAGATATCAGCAATGCGTTCTTTTCGATACCAATACACCCTGACAGCCAGTATCGGTTTGCATTTACATTTCAGGGGAAGCGGTATACATATACATGACTACCACAGGGCTATAGTGAAAGCCCAATGATATTCTCACAAGAGATGGCAAGTAATTTAGCAGGATTTATCCCACCGAGAGGTAGTCAAATTTTACTTTATGTTGATGAAATCCTGCTGGCTGCCCCTACCCAGCGAGATTGTAAGGAAGATACTATAGCATTATTAAAATTCCAAGCAGTTGAAGGTCACAAAGTAAGCAAAAATAAATTGCAGCTTTGGAGAAAACAAGTGAAATACCTTGGATATGTAATATCCAAAGATGGCAGAAGACTAGATGAGGACAGAAAAGTAGCAATCTTACAAGCACCAAAACCCACAACCAAGAAGGAAATGATGTCCTTCCTGAGTACGACTAATTTTTGTCGAAGCTGGATCCCAAACTATGCTTTGGAATCTGCACCTTTAACCAACCAGATTTTTAAGAAGCCTATGGCAGCACAAGATTTAATACAATGGACACCAGAAGCAGAATTAACTTTCTGCAAACGGAAACAATTGATAGCATCATCATTACTTTTAGGATTACCAAATTATCACAAACGTTTTTTCCAAACTGTAGATTACAAGCAAGGTTATATGACATCAGTATTGACTCAACAGCATGGGGACAAACAATGCCCCATTGCTTATTATTCATCACAACTGGACCCAGTGGCGCGGTCTCTACCCCACTGTGTACAAGCAGTAGTTGCAGCTGCAATGGCAGTGCAGGCTTCAGCCTCAGTAGTGTTATTCCACCCTCTCACATTGAGAGTGCCTCATGCAGTCGCAATCATTTTACTGCAAGAAAAAGTAGCTTATCTTTCCCTTGCTAGGCATCTTTCTTGTATGACTATATTGCTGAGCCAACCTCACATGATAATTGAACGATGTACTACTTTGAATCCGTCTACCTTGCTCCCAACTCCTGTGGATGGCACACCCCATAACTGCCTGCAGGTAATTGAGCAAAAGACACTGCCTAGAAAAGACCTCACGGATGTTCCCTTGGAAGATGCCGAGGTGACATATTACGTGGATGGCTCATGCAAAAGAAGTCCTACAGGACAGAACCTAACAGGTTTTGCAGTATTTTCTGATACTGAGATTGTAGTAGCGAAACCTCTACCATATAACTTATCTGCACAAGCAGCAGAGTTGATTGCCTTGACACAGGCCTGTACCTTAGCAAAGGGTAAAAGCATAAACATTTTTACAGACAGCCAGTATGCTTTTTCTACTGTACATGTTTTTGCACAACAGTGGAAAAATCGAGGAATGGTGACATCTACTGGCAAACCGATTAACCATGCACAGTTTATTTTAGATTTGTTAGATTCTATTCAGTTGCCTCAGAAAGTAACTATTTGTAAATGCATAGCTCATACAAAACAACAAGATAGGATTTCAAAAGGCAAAGCGAGAGCTGACACAGCTGCAAAGCAAGCAACCTCAGAAGCATTTCTTTTGAACGAGGAATTACAACCTTCTGAGATTTTAGACTTAGAAATGTTGAAAACAATGCAGACACTTACTACACAAGCTGTAAAACAAAAATGGAAAAGACGAGGAGCAATTCTCAAGGAGGGGCTGTACATCTCCAAAGAGGGAAAACCGATATTACCGTCTAATTTATTTAGATATGCAGCTTTGTTGAGCCATGGGCAGAGCCATGTCTCAACAGGGGGGACGGTACAGTTAGTGAATCGGGTATTCGCTATGTACGGGTTTACAAACTACACTAAAAAATTTTGCCTGTCATGTCACACTTGTAATAAACATCATGCACAAGGGGCATTAAAGCCCAAGCAAGGGAGTTTCCCTAGACCACCATATCCGTTTCATACTATCTGTATGTATTTCATAGAATTGAGCAAATGTGAAAACAAAAAGTATTGCCTTGTCATTGTGGATATGTTCTCCAAATGGGTGAAGGCCTTTCCGACTAGTAAACCAGATGCAGCCACTGTTGCAAAGACCCTAGTTAAAGAAATTATTCCTAGATTTGGCATACCGGAAAGGATCTACAGTGACAAAGGTACACATTTCGTTAACCAAACTATACAACAGTTAAGTCAGTATTTTGGGATTTCTTTAAAACATCACTGTGCAAATCACCCGCAATCTGCAGGGTTAGTAGAGAGGCACAATGGAGTTTTAAAGAATAAGCTTAAAAAACTTATCGTAGATACACAGAAGAACTGGGTGTACTGTTTGCCCCTGGCAATGTTGAGCATGAGAACTGTTCCGAATGCAAAAGGATTGACGCCTTTCGAAAAGATATTCGGAAGAGCTTATTATATACCTCAGTGGAATCCTCTCATGCCTGCAGACCAGGAAGCAGATTGGACACTTGCAGAATACATGAGGAATATGCTAAATAACAAACATCTTTTACAGTTTAATTCTGTTTCAGATAAAGACCAAACTAAACCATTCGAAGTAACAGTAGCCCCAGGTACTTGGGTCTGGGTGGCGACAATCAAAAAGAAGAATTGGACGACACCAAAGTGGGAAGGTCCGTATCAAGTACTGCTGAGCATGCCCACAGCAGTCAAGATTGCGGAACGTTCATCTTGGATTCATTTGACACACTGTAAGCTAGTCAAAAACTTTGAACTTGATAAAACTCTTGCTAACACGCAGCAGCAGTAGTAGAATGACAAGACCCAGAGATAATAGGAATGCTGAACGACTTCAGAAGTGTTGCATAATCATCTTAATAACTGCATTAGTGACAATGTTCTTTTTGCTGTGGCTTTTGCTGTGGCCTTTCTTTTCTTCAGCCACACCAGCTAGACTGAACAAACGTGATTCAACACTCATAGACTGGCATACGAATTTTAACACTTACCAAGCAATCAAATATGTGTATGCTGAGACTTATAATATTTCGAATTGTTGGATTTGCACAGCTATACCAACAACATACGGGGGATTATTGATGGCTGCTGTCCCCCTAGGGGTCAATGAGACCTAGGAAAACTTGATTTTTGAGACTACACCTGTGAAATCTAGAGACAAAATTGCATTATTTCTACCTGTTACACAAAGAGGAATTGTATACTTTTTTAAAAATGACACGATTCAAGTAGGTTGGAGTAAATGTAATGTGACTGTTTCTTATAAATGTTATATTAAACCTAAAAATGCTAAAAATACAGAAACAATTTGTGATGCAGATTATGACTCATACTTTGAGTCCTTGCATAAAACTGTCAGTGATATACAACATAATCCTGTTCTTTTAAGGCAACTGTCTATTATAGATAAGAAAATGTTTCATGCAGGGAATCAATACTAAGGTATAAAACTGTTATTTCATATGTGGGGAAAAAGGCATACAAATGGTTGCCTGAGAATTGGTCCGGCAGTTGTTTTTTGGGTTACCTGGTCCCGGCCATACGACACACTACAGCTTTGCCTTATGAGAGAATTCGAAACGTCAGAGACATTGCAAAGAAACCTGAAAATCCAATCAAGAAACCCGAGAATCCAGTGAAACAGATTGTAGCAGTCTGGAGAAACCATAACTCTGTGAAAGACAAAAGTAAACTAGCACACATGGACTTGAGTGACACTATCATATCCTGGGCTGGCATAGCCCCTGCATATGGTGCAGTTAAATCAATTTGGGAACTGAGAAAGCTATCCAAACTTCTCGAGGTCATGAGCAATGCAACTTTTTCTGCTCTTGAATTAATGACTGATGAACTGAATGCAATGAGAACTGTGGTGCTTCAAAACCGCATGGCTCTTGACTTCACCCTAGCGGCAAGAGGTGGTAAGACGAGTGTTGTTTGTTTATTCCCAACAATAAACACGAGATCAACGATCATTTGGAAGTGATTCAGCAAGGGTCAGACATGACCAGGCCAGGCCCGAACCCACTGACGGACTTTTTCCAGAATTTGTTTGGGGTGTGGGGTTCCATCCTAATGAACATCCTGATTGCCATTTGTGTGGGATTACTTTTGTTAGGAGCATGTATTTGCTGTGGTATTCCCTGCATGAAAAAATTAATCAAAGATTTTATAGACATGTCAGTTTCTGAGACTTTGTATCAAAGTACTGAAATTGAAGAACTATTGAAAAAGAAAACACTTTCATAAGTTTAAACTGAATGACTCTCTTAGCTGCAAATCCTCAAAAGAAGAGGTTAGGAGAAGAAACAAACTGTTTATGCTTTTGAAATAGAATAAAAAGTATTAACAGGGGGGAAATGTTAGAAAAATACGTATTAACATATGTGTGCAATGCTTATTTTAAATAAGGGAAGATTAACACTTTTTATTCTATATGCAGCATTAGTTCTATTTGAAACTGAAAACATGCTTTTCTGAAATTGTGCTTTCTGACACTGCAAGATGTACTCTGACCTAGTTTTCTAGCACAGCAAAATACATGTTTATGCCTTGGAAATGTACTGAAAAGCAGGTGATTTTCTGATAGGTCAGGAAATTAAATGGAGAATAATAATAATTTCTGTAGATCCATTCATTATGGATAATAATCTCTGTTAGTGCTAATGAAAAATGTGCACAAGCTGCAAGATAGTTAGATATAAAGAACAATAAACTGCTTCAGATATCTGTACTTGCATTGTGCTTGAATTAGCCATAGTACCTAGACTTGTAACATCACATAGCAAACAAGTTATAATTGACCGGTGGTCGTCAAGGCCATCCTGTTTACTGAAAAATCTTTTTTAAACGTTGAAGAGTCAGCTAGAAATGTGAGAAACATCTGTAAAATAACAGAATTATAAACTAGTGATCTTCTACATCAGTTGTAGTGGGCAATGTCTTGAAAGAAAGTTATAAAAATTGTGACACTTCCTGATTTAGTCAGACAAACTCTGTAACTGCATTTTTTGTTTCCTTGTGCAAGAATAAAGATCCCTGAACTGAACCTTATGCTTTTGGCCTTTTGAAGTATTTTTCTTTAACAGCATCCCAGAAAACAATCACACCATTTGTCATGGCGGTGGGTGGCACAGAGTCAACAGCCGAGGAGTGTCCAGATAAGGCCCCAGTGGACATCACTTCAATACTCTACCATTTATAGTGGCAGCCTTTGCATACCTGGATGCATATGTCTGGTCAAACTGCATTTGTGGAAGGTGTTTCATAATGCACACATGTGCACACCTATTGTGAATGTCAATAAATTGGGAAGTATCACAGCTTGTAGTGTACATGTTCAGAAATGCACATATTATCCTGTACCAATGCCACATGTGTGTGTGCTGACAATACCTCTCCCTTACAACTACATAGGTACCACTGGTGTGGCTGGGGAACAGCTACCTGAAGCCGGTGAATGTAGAACTGTCTTGTTGTGGCTCACCAATACCCTAAGCATGTTAAGGGCAGCCAGTTTTCCATGCACACAACTGTTATGCTTAGCCATATTGCAATATGTGAAGTCACTTGTGGTGGGGTTAACTGCAGTACATCACATTGGTCATCACAGGAGCCTATTCACAGGTGCTGTAACATATTGGCACATACATTTGTATAGGTGTAGCCACTTTTCTATACAGGGTTACATTAGTATTGTGCACACGGGTGCACTGTGTGTTAGGTTAAGATGCATCAAATACTCCCATTCCTCACATATCTCACAGGTGTATAGTAGTAGCAACATTTACTGGATGTAGCTGCACTGCATGGTGTTGAGGGCCTGTGCACAGTGTGTCTGTTGTGATCTGATTGTGTGTCATGCATGTCATCATTAGAAAGTGTGGTCTGTATAATGCCTTTGTGCCACCTCACGTGTGTGTGTGTGTGTGTGTGTGTGTGTGTGTGTGTGTGTGTGTGTGTGTGTGTGTGTGTGTGTGTGTGTGCATGTGTGTGTGTGTGTGTATGTGTGTGTGTATCAGCAAATATCATACTGCAGGTATTAATTTACATTTGTTGTCTTCCCTTCACAGGTGAACATGGGGGTTAGGGTCCCTCCCCCTCACAACCTGATGTCAGTGTCTCATTGGACTCTGATGATAATGGTGGTTATAGTGAAGCACAGGTGAGGTTGTTAGGGGTTGAATCAGTACCATTGCTTGCCATACCACTTCCAGCCACAATATCCCCGCACACAGACAGTATGCCCACACATACCCAGTCCCCAACAGCCACAGATATTGGACAGTCAGAGGGTGGTGGCATTGAGTAGGCTGGTGTGGCAACTATGGCATCTGTGACTGTTGACAGTAGCCATAGCCAGAGACCTGGTGAGTTCCCACACAGGCAGATTGACAGGGGTGCTTGAAGGAGGACTGCTGCCCATCCAGCCTCTGTCAGAATTGTCATAGCAGGTGTCACCCAATGCATGCTTTGATCCATCATGGAGGCACAGGGACATTGTGATGGATACACCAGATGGATGCTCAGGATCATGGATGCAACACTTCCTGCCATGCGTGACGACCTCCATAGCATTGGTGATACAGTACATCATTTTGCTAATGTTGTGGATAGACAGTGGAGTGAGACATTGTCAGTGCTCAACCATTAAATGTCAGTGATTCAGCATGGGGTGGGAGTAGGGCACTGGACACCTGGACATAGGTCAGCAGCAACAGCAGCTGAGAGCCCACATGGCCATGCACATTCACACTCCCATAGTGGCAGTACCACCAGCACTACCGAAGGGAAGTGCTGTCCACACCACAATGAAGCAGGCCATGGACATGTGTTCCTAGCCAGTCATGTGAGGACACAGATCCAGCAGACAGCAGTCTCTGTCAGGGAGTAGTACTGCATCTGGCCTTGGGCCTGGTGGTGCCAGTGACACTCCTGGCAGAACCATTTCCCGTATCTGTGTCTGGAGATGGTAAACTGTACATTCTGCCATCTATGGTGAACGGCTGTCCAACATACTCCTGTGTAGGGCTAGCACATGGCTTGACTGTGTGCATATACACACTCACACATTGCTATCACATGCAGGCCATGACCAGACACACACAACTCCTCTCCATGGCCCAATTGAACACCATCCTTCCAGACACACACACACACACATTATATCAACTGTATGGCCCAGCCTAGGCCTTTGCAACCCCATACCACACCCTGTGCATGTGAGGATACCTGTGCCACATCCCTATTATCCATACTATCAATGCAGGGACAAGCTAATATCTTTCTGATGCACAGAGTGAATATAGATGCTGTCTACTGGCAATTGTCATTAGTACACATCAAAGTGTATGTACCTCTTTGCCATGATGCATTAATGCTGTTAGTACTGCTGACTGAATGTTGTCTCACACCTTATTCTGTTTCTGTTCCAGGTGTCTGTGTGTGTACAGCATGGGGAGCTGCTAACATTACCAAAGCTGAGTATGACAGAGTGGAAACACAGCGAGCTTTTCATCAGCAAGGTACAGCTGTATATGTATATGTATATGTTTACCTAGGTGCTTATGCGTGCAACAGTGTGTGAGGGACAATGGGGGCAGACAGTGTAACCTTGCATGTATACCCCTTGACACAGCCAGCTAGCCTTCATACATGTCACCTGGGTGTTTCTTAGGACCACAGGTTCATAAATACAGAGGAGGTTACTAGAGTACTGGCCATGAGTCCCTCACAAGCCTAGCCATTATGTTATCCTCAACAGAATCATTAATCAGCACCTGTTGCCCCTGTCATGGCTGGACACAGATTGAACCCCAGGAACAGATATATTTTTTCCCATCCACTCAACCTTGATTCAGTTGATGAGGGTATGAATGGTACTGTATTTGACATGTTTGGGGAGTGTAGCCTGACTCAAGGCAGCCTCTGGTAACCAAACCTGACTCTCTAGCATGTGTTCCTGCAATCTCATATGCAAGTCAGGCATTTCATGCTGGTAATATGCACAGAGTTATACTCTCATACATTGGGCGGCTGTTGAAGGGCTGAGCACAACATTGCCATCTTGGTGTGCCACAGACAGCTGTGGACAACCTGACCAGTAACCAGTGGGGCAGTACTGATTACAGGTTGTCTGCATGGAACAGGTGTAGTGGGCCATGACAGACCTTTGTGGGTGTTAAAATAGCCTTTACAGTTTCTGCAGATGTCTGCATAGGTGCAACACATACTGTATTGCTGTACTGATCGAGGACTATTCAGAGGTAATGTCCACCTTTTGTCTAGATAAGGTCCCTTTACCTGTGTGGTGAACCTCACAAAAACAATTCTTGACCACTTCCACTACTTGTTGTCTGCATGTAACATTGTTGCCATCCTGAATACCCAGGTCTGTCATTGCAGTCTGTGTGTTTATGGGGTTGGTGCTGATGTGGGAAATACTGGGGAAACATCATTGCCGTATGGCATGCTGACACTATTGTCTGCATTCATCTTGATGCCAGGACCTTGACATCATTCCATACCCAATGTATGGTCCATTGCAGTGTGTTAACAGCAGTTTGTGGCTGAATGACAGACTGCACAATACATACAGTTGACACAGCCTTAGGCTGTACCTACCTATGTGGGTGGTGGCAGTAAGCATTTATGCCTATATACATGTGGGTTATTGGGGGCAGCAGGTAGTCACAGAGCCTTTGCATGTCTACATATTGCACACACATAGGTGACACAGATTGTGGTTGCCACCTTATCAAATGTGGACTATGTGGACTGTGGGACACATCTTGTAAATTGACAGCTTGCAGGACATACCATACCCACAGCAAGTGCAACACATAGGACTTCCTTTGGTTTGCTACTGACACCTTATTTGTGTGACATTACCATAGCGTATGTTTTTTGTCATAACATTAAGGTGCTTCTGATGTGCAATAACTGCTCTATGCAATCAATAGACAGCTGTATGAAATGCTTGTTGTCCTACACTCTCTGGACCTCTTTATTGTTTCAGTTGTCACAGGTCACACCTTGCCAAACATGGACTGCAACCTGCCAGTTGGTACAGATGATGGCCATACCTAGGACCTCTGCATATGTCTGCAGCTTGTCCTGATGTTTGACACATATCTTCTTTCCATCTGTCATAACATTGTGGTTTTCTGACAAACTTTTGGAAAATCATGACAGAATAACATTACAGATTAATGACGGATATTGTCATGTAGCAACACATACCCTTTAGAAAGTGCATTCAAATGCACAACCTGTTCTAGTATCTACTTTCCATGCATGAGAAAGTGATA